>NC_045765.1:68056732-68360373 GCF_008692025.1 Phocoena sinus | reverse complement strand
TCATTCCTAATAGCTGCCTTTATCCAGTGACTTCATGAGTTGGTGCATAAATATCCCATTTCCCTCACCCCTAGGGTGGGATAACTGAGCCTCAATTGGCCACAGTGATAGCATGCTCAGTAACTCTCTGACTGGCTTCCTTGTCTCACTTTTCTATCCTCCTACTGTTGGCATCTAAGACCTCCTCCCAGATAAACCACTTGCCCTCAAGTCCTTGGCTCAAGGTCAGTTTCTGGGGGATCCTAACTTAGAGTTGGACTAATTGCAATCCAGAGCAATGCTAATGTTAAGTGGAATGAAAGATATCCTGCTATCCTAAAAGCATCATAATCTCTGTGGTAGTGTGGTATAAGGTATAAATCGGGGCTGCACTGACTTATTCAGAAGCTCTACAGCCTGATCTCTGGCACTGTGGAGTTAGCTGGCTTTTATTAATGGACACAGACACTCTAATGGAAGAATAAAGAAAACACAAATCAGCCAACTATGGACTCGGGTTACAGTGTAAAAGCTAAATGTTGTCTGGGACAGCTTTAAGGAGACCTTTATCTATTGCAACCAGAGAGCAGATTCTGCTGAAAATCAGAAATCAGATTTGATTTTGAGAGTTGTGGAATTAAAAAGTGTGCTTATATCACAGCTTCTGTGTAAAGATAGGACCCCAATAGGAAAGGACTGAGATTCTGAGACTGGAGCTGGAGACATAAGTGGATGCATTTAAGAACATGGAATCTTTTGATTCCCCAAACCCTCTGTGCTGGTAAAGGTGGCCCCTTCTTCCTTGATAGAGGAGACGTGTCCTTCATTGCTTGGAGATTTTGCAAAGCTCTCGCCTGAATCAAATGGTTTGTAATATAATGCTTGTCTTCTCAGGATATATGCCCATATTAACATTAGGTGCCTAACTGGAATATAAAATCTAAAAGGATTCTGAGATGGCATAAGACAACTGGTGGTATTTAGCCATATTATTTGTGTAATAATTATAATTATTAACATCATAATAATATTTCAGCAAAGTCAAAATGTCAACTAGAAGGTCCTGACCTGCAATGGATCTGTGGCAATGGCTAATACACCATCATGCCTCCAGAATGAAGAGAAATGGAAATCTAACAAGAGTACTGCTTTACTTACATGTCCAAAAACATCAAGAAAGGGCAAGCAGAAGGCTTGCAGAAGACTACAATGCAAAAATCACATTAAGTTCTCAAACCCAGATCCCATCAATTGAAATGGAAACCAGGTACTCTAAAGGAAAAAAAAACACACGCGATAATATCAAGCATATTTAGTTCCTATACCCATCCTTCCAGATAGGGATTGTGGCCATTTACCAGAGCAAGTGTACATTGGGTAAAAGGGGAATACCCAGATCTTTTTTTTTTTTTTTTTTTTTTGCGGTATGCAGGCCTCTCACTGTTGTGGCCTCTCCCGTTGCGGAGCACAGGCTCCGGACGCGCAGGCCCAGCGGCCATGGCTCACAAGCCCAGCTGCTCTGCGGCATGTGGGATCCTCCTGGAGTGGGGCACGAACCCGTGTCCGCTGCAACAGCAGGTGGACTCTCAACCACTGCGCCACCAGGGAAGCCCTACCCAGATCTTTTGAGGGCTATTGGACACAGAGTCTGAGCTGATACTGGTATTAGGAGACTCCAAATCTCATTATGATCTTCCTATTAAAATGGAGTCCTAGTGCAACTCCATCTCAAGTGAGTACAGAGGGTCTACAGATCTACCCTGAGTGCAAAACTGCAATAAATATATCTGGAAGCTGGAAGAATCTTCACACTGATTTCCTAAACTCTGAGTTAAGAGATATTATGAAACTGCCCCTGCTTCTACATGGCTAAGATAAGTAAATCAGAAAAGCAATACTGCATTTGAAGCAGATGGGAGAAATTATTGCCACCCTCAAAGATTTAAAGTTTCACTCACTGATGGAGGAAGAAGAAAATTCAGCACTCTTCATGCATTGGTCAGTTAATATGTTTATGCAACCTAAAAATAGATGCTACAGTCCCACTCAGGGTAGTCCCTGAAAAAGAGAGTAAATCTTCCCAGCGGACAGAGCTTTTAGCAGTATACCTGTTCACTGACTTGGTGTGGAGGGAGAAATATCTGAGACAGTGGCAAATGGCTTGGTTAGGAGGCCTGAGAGGAACAAGACTGAAAAGTTAAAGACAAGGAATACAGGGAAGAAGAATATGGGTGGATCTATGGGATTGGAATGTAAGTTTGCCGATATTTGTGTGTCGTGTCAATTCCCACCAGGGAACATCTACTAAAAGACACGTCTGTACAACAGATGACTTATCCAGTGGATATCAGCCAGCCTCTGACCTTGGCCACCTCAATGTTGGCACAGGGAGATCTTGAAGAGGATAATCATAATGGCAGGGATGGAGGCTATGTGTATGCCCAGAATCACAGGCACCTCTCCTCTATGCTGATCTAGCTGCTGCCACTGCTGAATGTCTCATGTGTCCTCAATAGAGTCCAACAATGAGTGCTTGGTATGGTTCCATCCCTTGAGAAGAACAACTAGCCACTTGATGGCAAACTGTTTAGAAGAAATGCATTCCACCTGGGACAGGCCAAGGATAAATACACACCCCTGGTATGAGTTTCCCTTCTCTGCTCACTGTACCTCAACTGACAGAACCATCCAAGAGCTCACAGAGTATGTGATTTAGCAACATGCAATCCCACCTAATATCACCTTATCCCTCCTAGACTATAACCACAGGTAAGAAAGTGGTCAGGTCTGTCATGGAAACCACTGTGCTCCCCAAGCCTTGCAGAGCTCTAGGCAGTATACAGATATTCGACTGATTGATATTTACTTTTATTTTTTAAAAAAGGAAGGCATGGGCTTCCCTGGTGGCGCAGTGGTTGAGAGTCCGCCTGCCGATGCAGGGGACGCTGGTTCGTGTCCTGGTCTGGGAAGATCCCACATGCCGCGGAGCGGCTGGGCCCATGAGCCATGGCCGCTGGGCCTGCGCGTCCGGAGCCTGTGCTCCGCAACGGGAGAGGCCACAACAGTGAGAGGCCCGCGTACCACAAAAAAAAAAAAAAAAAAAAAAAAAAGGAAGGCATTTTGAAAACAAATCTCTCTTCAAGGATATTTAAAAGTATATTTCACACCCTTCTCAATGAACTATACATCACCTCCAGAGACAAACTCACTAAATCTTTTAGACATTATTTTCCAAGAATGAATAAAATATTAGTGACTTTCTCTTAAGTTCTCAGATATATGAGTTAGAGCAAAAGGGTTTTATCACAAAGGAGTGAGTAAAGAATTGGCTATAAAAGAATTTATTTCTTAAGAGAGAAAAAAATGAATTTAATCTCACCTTCCTGATTACATATTTAGCTGGATAATTTGCAAAAGTGTGAGCTGATGCCATGTTCAAGCAAGAATTCAAGCTTAAGTATGTCATAATGGGTTATATTGTTAAGTCTTACTAGTTTTTAATTAAAAAAAAAAGTCATCAAGGAGACCTTGTACAAAAATAGCTCTTATAAATTGTACTCCATTTAAGCAAAATAATGTGTAGCCTCAAATCATTTTGCTACACGTGGCAATTCAAGGACCTCATGGGACATAGGATATTATGAACTACATTTGATCAGAAGAAACTTCTGTTACGGCTATTTATAAAGAGTGCTTGCTGATGACCCTCACAGATATTTATACAAACCTGGTCATATAAATTTATTAGAGCCATAAAATCTTCATTATTTAAATTCTAGAATAAAATTAATTAGGTGGTATGGCTATAACAAGTATTTTTCTCATAAGTTTGCCAATCTTCAACTGCAATTTTGCTGTACCTACACACATCAGTAGGTCTGCTTATCATGGACAAATGGCTAGAAATGGAAACATACGTGGACAAAGGAGCGATTCAAGTACTGACTTGCCAAGTGATCCAAAAGTCATTTAGTAAATTGATTATTGGCCATTTGGTATGCATGTTTCTAAAAGCACAGCTTTATAAATAAAGGCAAGTATGTAAACAATAATACACAAATAATATACTAAAGACATTTCTAGTGAAAACAGTATAAACAGATAGTGTTGGAACAATGCCAGCCAGTTAATGCTCTAATTTTTCTAAATCTATTTGCTCCCTTCTGAGAGTCTTCCCTTTCTTTTTTCTAGGCTGAATACTATAGTCCCACAGCTCTACCATCCCCTAGCTCCCTGCCCCTTGGCTATGCTTACATAACAAAATCTCAACTGGATGAATTTTTTTGGCTACGTTCTCTGCTCCTACACAAAGGTTACTGGAAGAAAGATCTCATGATCAGGTAGGTTAACATGAGCACAATTTCATGGCCTTTGACATCAAATGGGGCGGAAATGCTACCAATTTCCTCCACAGTTTCCATAGGCAACTCTCTTCCTCTCCTCAGAGTGGCTCCATCCTCCTCAAGTCCCTCTACCATCGCCTCCATCTTCACTCTACATAGGAAACTTTACCTCTACTTCTCAGAGAAATTAGAAAATATGGTGGAGGATGAGGAGAGCATGGGAAATGGACAAGACAGTCCCTTAGCTTTCTTTGCCCAATTTATAAAATCATGTCTTCATTCAAAATCTCCTTTCATTCCTATCCACCCACCCCTTGGAGGAAATCCTCCCGAACCATGGGCTGATGGTAGGAATAGGAATTAGAGCTATTTGGCAATATGTTAACAATTTAAATCTCCTGTTCTTTGGCCCAGCCATTGTATTTTTAGAAATGTAACCAAAAAAAGGGATGATATAGTTATTGTGTTTTTTAATAGCAAATATTGTAAGCTTTCTACCTGTTCATTAATAAGAAACTGGTCATATACGTCTACTGTAGACTAAATATTTGTGTCCCCACTTCAAAATTCATGTTGAAACTAATTCCCAGTGTGATGGCATTAATAGGTGGGGACTTTGGGAGGTAATTTGATCCTAAATGTGGAGTCCTCATGAAGGAAATTACTGCCCTTATAAAAGAGACCTCAGAGAGCTCCCTTGGCCCTTGTGCCACGTGAGAAGACAGCCATCTATAAACCAGGAAGTGGATACTCACCAGAATGCTGGTGCCTTGTTCTTGGACTTCTAGATTCCAGAACTGTGAGAAATATTGGGTTGGCCAAAAAGTTCGTTTGGGTTTTCCTGTTACATCTTATGGAAAAAACGGAACAAACTTTTTGGCCAACCCAATGTATTTCTGTTCTTTAAGCCTGGGTAGTCTATGGTAGTTTTGTTATAACAGTCCAAATGGCCTAAGGCAATACCCTACAATGGAATACTATGAATACTGTGGGGACTATACATATCAGGAAGACTTTCAAAGGCTGAAGTTGCTTTCTATTACTAAAATTGAGAGATGTCTATCCATAATATTTTATTTAAAAGTGAAAAAATCTGTTCATATACTAAGATTTACATTATAATTCCATTTCAAATAATATATATATATTTATAAATTCATTTTTAAAAGCTTGAAAGAATAAACCATTTTCAAAAACAGTTATCCTGTGTTAAGTTTGAACTTACAGGATTACTTTTACATTCTAATTTACATATGTTTGTATTCAAATTTTCTAAAGGAGGCAAAATTACATTTCCAATCAGAAAAGATTTTGTTTTTAATTTTGAAAGTCTAAGGATAAAATTCTAATCCAAAGCTATGGTGGGCTCCCTCAGCAACATTAAGTTATCAATTACACCCTTTCTTTATAAATTCACTATTGGATGTTTACTCCTTCCAGTTAGCATCTAGACATGATCTAGTCTCTCTCATGTTATCCCTCTACTATATGCTTCACCTAACAAGTCCCCTTCATCTCACCTCATCTTCATAGCCTGACAGCCTGAATTGTTTCTATGTCCTCACTGATCTTTTATTTATCACTCCACAGTGATCTGCTTCAGCATCTAGCACACCAGTCTTTGCTCTCACCGAAGTCAGCGAAGACCTCTTTGTGGATAAATCCAATAGAAATTTTTCTATTCTCTTACTTGAACTTCCTGTGGTGTTTGCCACTGTTAACCATTTCCTCCTTGAATTTCTTTCTTCTGTTAAATTCCATGATGCCACATTCCTTTGGTTTTCCTCTACCAATATAGCTGTTCCTTATCATTAATTTTCAGGGATTCTTTTCATCTGCCTGCCCCTTAAATGAAGTCCATCTTCAACTGAACTACTTTTATTTTTGTAGAGAGACAAATAGGGGTAGAATATGTTCTAGAATTAGCAAAAGCTTGAGTTTGAATCTTGGCTCTGTCACAGGCTTATCAGGGGACCTGTGAAAAGTAGCTTCCTCCCTCTGGCACTTGTTTTCCCTATAATAAAACAGGAAGTAGTTTTCTTGTAAGGTTGTTGTTAGCATTAAATACTTACAACTTTGAATGGCACATAATAAATGTTTAATAGCTGGTAGCTGTTACTACTCTGATTTTATAATCTCTCTTGGGAAACTTCTACTCTCCAACTATGAAATGTAAACTAATGACCACCCGCTCTTTTATTTACAGCCCAAACTCTCTCCTAAACTTTTATTCTAAGCTGACTGTTGGACATTTCTACTAGATATCTCACGGCTATCAAAATCAACATCCAAATTTAATTTCAGTTAGCTCTCTGACACTCCTCTGAAAAATCTGTTTCTCCTTCAGAATGGAGGGGGTCACAGTCATCTGGTTCTAAATCAAAACCTGGAAATCATCTTTAGTGTTCCCTTTTACATTTCTTTACATAGTTACTAAATCTTGTTGATTCTTCCTCCCAAATATTTGTAGAATTTATCCACTTTTACCTTTTCACCATCTTAGTTTATGATACCATCATCTCTTATGTTGATTATATCTAGTGGCTCTTGATTGATCTCCCATACCTCCAGGTTTACATTTTTTGTTTTCCTTACTCCTACTATCACTACTTATACACTGTAGCTAATGATTCCTCTTACATGCTTAAAATATTTCCATGACTCTCCTATATTTTGGCCTCATTTGTTACCACCACTGTCACTACAGTCTCTTCACTACCACCCACAAATCCATGTTTTCTGCATACCAAACACTATTAAATTCAAATAATGAGTTGTATACCTTCAACCTTATACCTGTAACATACTACCCCCTCTCTTCAATCTACTCCCTGGACTTCTTCCATTAATTAGATTGCACTTGCCCTTCAGATATTACCTCCTGTGGTAATATTCTTTCCAAAATCTTACCTAGTTTCCCCCAACTTCATTTCCTCCCATAGAAACCATACACCTCTATAAAAGAACTTATTTCAGGAAATGAAATTTTCCATTTTCATATCTGTCTTTTTCTTTGAATGAATATTTCCCAGTTCATGTCTGTTTCTCCTCTGAAGCAATTCTCTCAAATAAATGTGAAGTGGAATCACCTAGGATGCTGATCAATTATCCATATTCCTAAGTCCCACTTCTAGTTAAATGTTGCGAAAGGATCACATGTTGCAGAGGCATCAAATGTTGTAAAGGAATCACATCTTTCTCCCCCACAAAACCCAATAAAAGTGTATTATAATAATACAAAAGGCATTGTTACATTATTAGGCCACAAGGACAGAAAAACAATAGAAAAAAAGGAAGATGAATTTATTTCAAAAAATTTTTGGAAGATGGGAATTAAATGATGAAGTGATAACTATCTTAGCACAGTGGAAAGATTTAACATTTTAGTGCCAGTTAAAGGGGAACACTGACCATAAATGAGCCAATTTGCCCTAAAAATGTCTGAGAAGTTTAGTACTTTGAACATCAGGCTGAAGCAGAAAATAGAGAATATCTGAAAACCTACATTCCAAGCAGGTGAAAAACCCAGGCCCCCACTGCATTTGCACACAGATAAATGACTAAGTCTTTTTCTCCCAACCCCACATGCTCCGCTTGGATAGGATATTTAGACTGGAGAACCTGCAAATAGGAGGTTCAAAATTCAAGAACATCATGCATCTTACAAAGAGGCTTTGGCATGTGGCTGAAAATAAGGATTAAATAAATGTCTATATATTATTTTATTGAGAGGATTCTGAGAAGACAGTGAAATAGGAAGTACCAGGAATCTTTCTCCTCACCTAGACAGCATGTGCACTGTCAGAATCTATCTGATGTAATTACTTTAGAACTCGGTAGTCTTTTGAAGACTTGCAACTTCCAGGGGGAAAGCTTAGAGAACAAATTGCAGTTAGTTTCAGGCAATTACAGTCTTAGCTCAGCAGTGGCTACCCACTTTCCACCCCAACCCTGTAGCAGCAACCTTGCACATATTCCTGCAGCAGCTGGCACACATCTTGTGGGAGACAAGGTGGGCAATAAGGACCCTATCTTTCAAATATCTGGGATCTGCATTCTGATCACTGAGTGCTGCTTCTGATCATGGAAGTGCAGACACAGAGATAGGTAACCATCGTTGTACCACCATCTCCTTTATTGTAAGCCCCTTCTTCTTGGGCTGAAGCAACTTCTAGGGTATTTAAAGGGGCAGTACCTTTCTTCCCCACACCCCTCCCTGCTTCTTTTTCCCTATTCCTCCCTTTGTGAGCCAGACATTAAAGGCTGGGATATTCAAAAGCAACTGCATATACAGGGGAAATAAGAACGTAACTGTGCATAACTAGGGAAAGGCACAGACTCAGAAAGGACCAGAAAGACCTTAAGTTTACACCTCAGTCTGGTCCTTGGAATGGAAATAGCCTAAAACAACCAAATTAAAAACAAACAAACAAACAAACAGCAAACCCTGTTCACTTCAGCCCTAAAGATGCACATGGACTGAAACTGAGAGGATGGAAAAAGATATTATGTGCAAATGGAAATGATAAGGAAGTGGGGGTAGAAATATTCATATTAGAAAAAATTGACTTTAAAACAGTCTGAAAGAAAAGACAGAAAAGGGTATTATATAATGATAAAAGGATCAATACAAGAAGAGGATATAACACTTGTTAATATATGTGCTTAACATTAGAGCAGTTAATTATATAAATCAAATATTAACAGACATACCGGAAGAAACTGACAATAATACAATAATTGTTGGAGACTTTAACACCCTATTAACATCAATGGACAGATTACCCAGACAAAAAATCAATAAGGAAACAGTGTCCTTAAAAGACATGGTAGACCAGTTGGATTTAATAGCTACCTACAGGACAATCCATCTCAAAACAGAAGAATACACATTCTTTTCAAGTGCACGTGGAACAGTCTCCAGGATAGATCACATGCTAGGCCACAAAACAAGTCTCAACAAATTTAAGAGGACAGAAATTATATCAAGAATTTCTTCTGACCACAATGGTATGAAACTAGAAATTAACTACAGAAAGAAAAACGGGAAAAAGACAAACACGTGAAGACTAAACAACATACTACTAAAAAAAAGGGTCAATGAGGGAATCACAAAATACCATAAGACAAATGAAAATGGAAACACAACTTTCTAACATCTATGGAACTCAGCAAAACTAATTCTAAGTGGGAAATTTATAGTGATATAGGCCTATCTCAAGAAAAAACCCTCAAATAAACAACCTAATCTACCATCTGAAGGAATCAGAAAAAGAAGAACAAACAAAACCCAAAGGTAGAAGGAAGAAAATGATAAAAACCAGAGAGGAAATAAATAAAACAGAGACAAAAAATAATAGAAAAGATCAGTGAAAAAAAGAGAGGACCCAAAAAAACAAAAATAAGAAATGAAAGAGGTTAAATAACAATCAATATCACAGAGACACAAAAAAATCATAAGAGAATACTACAAACAGTTATATGCCAACAAAATGGACAACCAAGAAGAAATGGACAAATTTCTAGAAATGCACAACCTTCCAATACTGAATCAGGAAAAGATGGACAATCTGAGCAGACCAATCTCTAGTAGTAAAATTAAATTTGTAATAAAAAAAAAACTCCCAACAAACAAAAGTACAGGATTTAATGGCTTCACACAGGAATTCTACAAAACAGATAAAGAAGGGCTAATACCTATTCTTCTCAAATTATTCCCAAAAACTGAAGAGGAGCAAAGACCATCTATGACAAATTCACAGCTAACATCATACTCAATAGTGAAAAGCTGAAGGCTTTTTTCTCTAAAATCAGGACTAAGACAAGGATGCCCACTCTCAACACTTCCATTTAACATAGTAGTGGAAGTCCTAGCCACATCAATCAGACAAGGAAAAGAAATAAAACCATCCAAATTGGAAAGGAAGAAGTAAAACTGTCACTATCTGCAAACAACATACTATATATAGAAAACCCTAAAGTTTCCACCAAAAAACTATTAGAATAAATGAATTCAGTAAAGTAGGAGATAATATTAATATACAGAAATCTGTTGCAGTTCTATACACTAATAATGAACTATCAGAAAGAGAAAACAAGAAAACAATCCCATTTAAAATCACATCAAAAATAATAAAATAGGAAAAAACTTAACCAAGAAGGTGAAAGACCTATACTCTGAAAACTATAAAACTCTGATGAAGGCACTTGAAGATGATATAAATAAATGGAAATATAACCTGTATTCAAGGATTGGAAGAATTAATATCATTAAAATGTCCATTCAACCCAAAACAATCTACAAATTAAATGCAATCTCTATCAAAATACTCATGACATTTTTCACAGAACTACAACAAATAATCTTAAACTTTATGTGGAACCTACAAAAAACCCTGAACTGTCAAAGCCATCTTGAGAAAAAAGAACTAAGCTGGAGGTATCATGCTCCCTGACTTCAGACTATATTACAAAGCTATAGTCATCAAAACAGCATGGTACTGGCACAAAAAACCAGCCACATAGATCAATGAAACAAAATAGAGAGCCCAGAAATAAACCCATGCACTTATGGTCAGTTAATACATGACAAAGGAAGCAAGGATATACCATGTGGAAAAGACAATGTATGAACAAAATAGAAACATCAATAAAGAGAGAGACAACTTAAAAAGAAACCATGAAGAAATTCTAGAACTAAAAAACACAAAAACTGAGAAAAATTCAAAGGCAGATTTGAGCTAGCAGCAGAATCAGTGAATCTGAAGACAGAACAACTGAAATCATTGAGTCTGAAGAACAGAAAGAAAAAAGACTGAAGAAAAGTGAACAGAGCCTAAGGGACCTGTAAGACACTATCAAATAGACTAATGTATGCATTGTGGGATTCCCAGAAGGAGAAGAGAGTCACAAAGTGGAAGAGACATTATCTGAAGAAATAATAGACGAAAACTTCCCAAGCTTGGTAAAAACATGGATATAAACATATTCCCAGAATCTAAGAATCTCAAAAACAACTTTAATTTTCTTAAAAAACTACAATGAATATCCTTAGAGAATTTGAAGAAAAAAATGCATTTGTAAAATAGCAGACAAAAAAAAACCACTAAGAAATGTGAATCAGATTTTCAACAGCATCACAAAAGCTAAAAGATGGTAGAACTATGGTTTCAAAATTATAAGAGAAAATTATTTTCATTCTACAATTCTACATCTAATCAAATTTTCAATCAAGTATGAAGGTAGAATAAAGATGCATTTAAACATACAAGAAATTCTTTCTCAGGAAGTTACTGAAAACTATACTCCAGTAAAATACATCTACAAACCAAAAAAGAAAAACTCCCCCTTACAGCAAGAATTTGAATGGCTCAGCTTGGGTCAGGAATATTCTTGTACTCCAACTGCCAGTGAACTAGGAGGCAGAGTCATGGTACACATTTTAGTGCAGACCACTTCCTGTGGATTTTTTCATTGAGAGTATAAAAGAAAAAAAATTCTCTGTGGTTTAAGCAGGCACAGTCACATCATTTTGGAGCAAAGAATTTGAATCCCACAATGGTAATTAACTTGCTCAAGGTCATGTAATCTGATAGTAGTAGAGTCAGAGCTGGAACTCATTCGATTCGTTAATTCCTTGTTCAGTCTTCTTTCAACTTCGCTAGCATCAGACCAAGGAATTCCATCCCTGCTGGACATTTACAGCTACTAATTAACTCTGGCTTAGCCTAATAGTAAGTACTAGTTGAGATACTAAAGAATGATAAAACATATACAAATTCAGATATAACTAATGTTTGTCTAGGCCCTGTGGCTTGACTTTCTCACATATATATTATTTAGGAGCTTACTATATCCTGAGTGCTCTACAAGGCCAAATTAGGTAAACTCAAGGAATAATGTAATTACAAGTTAATATTCATAGTGCTTACTTCACTGTTAGAAGATTATAAAAAGAAAATCATCAGGAAACAGAATAATTTCAATAAGCTTCAAGGAGAAGGTAAAAATTGATTTGAGTTTTGAAGTGTGGGTAAGTTTAATATAGCAAGAGAGGAGAGTGAGGGCATTCAAGGCAAGGAAATGTCCTTGGGCAAAAGTGCAAAGGATAGGGATGGATGTACATTGGGGCTGTGGTGGAGGGAAATTTTGTGGATTATAATTGGACAAAGTGAGAGATTCTGTTGGAAATTTTTGGCTTACAGGTAACAGAATTTAATGTTATAAAATAGATGACACAGTAGAATTTTTGGTGTTTAGCTGAATCATATTGTATTCAAGTTATGGTGATACATGTTTTTGCCAGCTTCGTGTGGTTTTTCTAAAGTTTCATACATAATAAAAACTCAAAGCTTTCTGAAAGCTGCAAGATGTTATTAGAAACACATGGCAGCATAAACGGCTAGAGCTGCAAAGCATATTACCCTTTTCAAACTATTTATGGGTTAAAAATAGCAGAAACTGATTTCAGACAAAGCAATAATCTTTACCATGAAAGTAAGAAGGAGTAAGCATATCCTTATATGCCAGCTGTGTGAATTGCTGTAAAGACAGACCTTCAGTCTTGGACAAGGGGGAACAAAATCAATATTAGTCCACTCATACTTGTAATGGAAGGATGTGGTCATGTGAAGTATTTCTGGCTAGTGCAGGATTACAGTGTAAATTTGAAGACAGATGCTATATATTTGCTATGGAAACAATAGACCGTAACATTGTATTTGATACGGAAAAATCAATCACAGCATTACCAGCTAGAAACTGCTCCATTTTGAGGCAAGAATACAAAGTACCTCAAGCCATTGTTAAACAGAAATTTCATGATTATTTAATCACTTGAGAGGCAAAACCAATTAAAATATTATCTGTCAATACTTTTTCTAGGATTTGTTTTCAGGAATAATAAATGTTTTCTCAACATATATTGTCTTGACCTACATGATGACAATAGAGAAATAAAAAAACATCAGGACCAGGTTTCACATTTTTCAGCAGGAAGTGGTTTCATATTTTATTTGGAGATGGAAAAGGGCTAAGTTCCTTTAGGCATTTTTTCTGGAATCTATCAGGTAAAACTCAGGGTTTACAAAGGTCTGGCAGTGTGGACTGGAATCATTAAATAACAACCAGAGTGTACAAAGCCTTCAGGCCTCAGGGATCTGGTATGAATTCATCTTTGGCTGTGACCACACACATGTGGTGAAATGGTACTCCACTGACAGGATTCAGACATTTAATTCCCAATGGCTCATGGAGAAGCCATTGCATAGTTTCAGTGTGCCTGGAAATAGTTGGCTTACGCAAGCAAAAGTGGGAGCTTAGGCTGGAAAGATAGGTTGAGGCACTGAATACCTTCCCAAGGAGCCTGAACTTAAAATCTAAGGAGGCAAAGTAGATCTTCTAAGATTTTTAAAAAGGAAATAATACAATCTAATGTATATTTTAGAAAAATAGCCATGGTGGCAGTATGGATGATGGATTAAATAGGGAAGATTCTGGAAACAGGCACCATGTAGGACACTATAAGCAATTTGCAAAGAATCTGATTTTAAGTAAGGGCAGTTAGTAAGAACAGGAGACGGCAAAGTTGGGGATGTGGAAAAGAGTAGACTAGAAAGAATTCATGTAGGAAGTCATAGAAAATGATGTTGAGGGTTTTTTTCTTTGTGAGCCTGGTTAGATATTAAGGTGTTTAATAGATTTGGGGAGACACAAGATGAGAATCAATGCAAACTGCAAACAAACCCTATATTTTAGGGTTTCAAAGTTAACTCATTATAATTTTCATTGATGAGCACGGAGGGAAGAAAGTGAATGTAAGGTTCATTTGAATTTTTCTTTAAATCCCTGCTCACCCATTAATGGCCTTAACACTTTGAAATATCACTTAACATGCCTGAGCTCCACTTCTTCAGCAGTTTTTAAAATGAGGAAATGATTTCTGCCATCGTTACTGTGAAACCAAATGACATAGTCATATGACTGCCTTGTATATAAGTAGAAGTTAAACAGTAATAATTCTATTGGTATTTTTTAAAACCTTCAATTAAAAAGTGAACAATATGTTGAGTGTAACTTTAAAAAATTATGTAATTTTAATACCCTCTAGATATCAATAATTTATTTTAAAGAAAATTATTTTGGTCACCTAATTAAGAAAAACGTATATTTTTTCCTGAATGAATTATATAAATATGCACAGAAAATAAAAATGCACACAAAATAAGTAATTTCACAACAGCTGTTTTCTGCAGAATATAGTATGAAAATGGAACCATTTTCCTGTATGTGAAATTCTTTACAATATGTAAAATGAATCTGATTGTTTCATCCTCTCGAAAATTTCTCCTATTGTCCAGATGCTCATGAGATCATATATAAGAAATTAGGCCTTAAATTTCAAGAATGTTCACATATCTCAGAAATTTTTTATGTTATCTCCCTTCTTTTGTGTTCATGCCTTATAGTCTGCAGAAAGTCAATTAAAAAAGAAAAAGCATTTTCCATCTATTCCTTCACATCCTCTACCTTTACATCTTTGATGAACAAACTTCTCTGACCACGAGTATGCAGTCTTTTCTAATACATTTTATTGTTAAAAGAAGAGTCATGATTTCCCATAGGTGGTATAAGACAAATATTTAACAACTACTCTTTATTCACCTATTTCTCATTTTTTCATTTTCTCTGTCTCTCTCATTCTCTCTTCCTCCTCCTTTCCTGGCTTCTGATTCTTCTCTTAACTTGACATGGCTGAGGAGTATACTGTGCTCCACAAAGTACTTCCAGCTCTGTAGAAAATATGAACTGTCTAGATCTACAACCGCTGTCTGATTCTCCCCATACCAAAGATACATAGGTCTTAAACCTTACATTTGAACTTACATTTGAAATCAGTTTGTTCTAAATACAACACTACTTGTCAGTCTCTTTCATGTAATGTCTCCTCTGTAGTTTTACAAATACAGATGCCTTTAAACCATTTCCTACCATGGCAAATAGGGATTTCCATGAGGACTTTAATGCTTTAACTTAATACATCTAATTAAATAGAGCTTGCAAAAATTAATTTGTCAATCTTCAATCCTTCTAAATCCATCTAGAGTTGTACTAGTCCACATCATAGAGTAATTAATTATAGTCCATTGTCCATGCACAGTATCATGTCTTATGTGTAATATATGTAGACAGTCAAAAATAATTATTGAAGGGAAAGTGAAATAGTTTACATAGTTGCATACTCTTATGTGAGTAACTTACTCGTCTTGCCTAATTTTCTTGTCTATATAGAAGTAACAATAACATCTATCTCAATGGTAATTGTGAGATTAAATGAGATAATGCATATCAAGTGCCAGATACGGCATGTGTCATAAAGTAAATGACTAATAAATAGTAACTTTTACTATTGCCTAGAATAATACTGTACAATAGAAAGATAATATGAGACATATGTAATTTTAAATTTTCTAGAAGCTATACTTTAAAAGTTTTATAAAAGGTGAAATTAATTTTAATAATATATTTAACCCAATATATCAAAGAAATTCTTATATCAACATGTAATCAAAATAAAAAGTTATTAATGAGAGACTTTACATTCTGGTTTTTTATAATACATCTACAGAATCCACTTTGTATTTCACATTTACAACACATCTCAACTTAGACTACCCATACCTCAAGTGCTAAATTGCTAAGTGTGGCTAATGGCTGCTAATTTAGACACACAGATCTAGATGCTCATTAACTTCGGATGTGCATGACATGTAACTCTGGGTGAGTCATTTCTTTATAAATGGGTTCAAAACTTTAAAAAAAGGAAAAGGAAAAAGAAAAAAACCCCTATGGAATGTATCATGACCAGGTTCCTGATGACCTCACTATTTTCTTATTAAGTGTTCTTAATAAATACTATGTTTCAAGTAACTAAATAATAATACTATTTCAATTTAGAAAAAATAATTATCATTACATCTTTAAAAGAAGTGTGGGAAGTCTGCCCTTGCTTTAGAAAACACATATTTTGAAATTGGTAAGCTTACACAGAATTCTAGAGTAAGCTTGGTTCTCATAGAGGCAAAAAGATCCACACAATGTTTAAAATGTTCTTAAAATATTTTAAAGAATGTTTCTGTTCCCACTGGGTTAAAAGTACAAAAGCTCTCCTGGGGCCCACCCTAGGCTTGCCAGTTCAATGCACCCTCTTAGGCAGTTAAAGAAAAGAAAATCCCTCCACCTTCTCCTCTTCACTACATGAGCTGATTTCACAGGCTCTTTACATGCTTTATTTACTTACTATTCATTTTCATCCTTGGGAGAGAAACTCGAAATATTTATTCACCAGACATTATTCTTTTAAAATGTTTCCTAAACCAAGGATTTGGTAAATGGCAGAAAAAAAAAAAGTGTCTGCAACTGTCAGTGTAATTATCAGCCCTGAAATTGCATTTTAAAATATTTTAATAATTAAAGGAGTTTTCTGAAAAAACAGGCAAAGAGAAGTAAGAGAATAAAGAGGCTCAATAATCCAGGGTAAGTAAGCCTGCGGGGCTATGTGTGTGTACACACACCTAATTCTTACATAAAGTTCAACAACATTAATCATTTCTGTAAAATGAAAACCAAAACGACAGCTCTCACTCTGCAATCAGCTGTACAAGGAAGAAGTTTCTAACCATAGCCTTCTACTCTGAGCAAGCAAGTGATGGACAGCGGTCCTTTTGTCAGATTCTGACAAGTGAATCAATAAAAAGACACAGCAAAAGTTCAATCAGAGCAGACACCACTAATACGGCTGGCCTTTTGGGACCCACAGAAGCGTGGAACTGCTTTTCCATGTTAATTTCTCTTCACTACCCTTTGGGGTTATGGCCTTCTCTGTCCCCTGTTAATTGAAAACTGCCTCCTTCTAAAGTTCCTTGGCAGGCATTCCTTTGTGTCAGCCTATTTTGCTGACTGCTAAAAGAAATGGAGGAAGGAATGTTCCAAAGCTGAGAATGCTGTGATGCCAAAACTCTGCTCCTGTCCTCCCAAAAGACTGTGTGTATAATCATTTTTTTTCCATAGAATCCCTTATGTTATAATTATGAGCTAACAAAAACACACATGAACAATTAAGGAGAATACTGTATCAATTAAAGATAATACTGTATTAAAGATAATACTGTATCAAATACTGTACTTATTTTTGGAGATAGCCTTATTTTGGAATTTGTTGATCTAAGGAATTTTAATTGTATACACATTTCTATTTGTTGATTTAGACTGCCACTTAGTTATTGCACTCTTTTTCTTCCCATACCAGACACAAATTTATTTCTATGTATTTGCTAATCCTAAATGAATACCATGACTGACCCTAGGGACCAGGTTACTTTGTGTTTGTGCCAAAACCTACAAGAAGAAATGTTTAGATTAAAAAACAGTAGCTAGGTCCTTTCAGCCATGTTAATGACAAACATAAATTACCTTTGTGGGTAGGTGGTCATATTTTTCCAAACTCGTTATTTAATTTAACATGCTTTTATTTCTTTTACTCCAAAACATTAGACAATGCATTCAAATAATACAGAAGCACATATAGTAAAAAGTAAGTCTCCTGGTTCACCAAGACTATCCCAATCCCATTACCATCACTAACTCTTAGTATAGCTTAGATTTCCCCATGCATTTGCAAACACAAATACACATATGTGGTGTTGCCTTGCTATTTATATAATACAATCATAATGTGTAGCTTCTCCTACTACTTACTTTCTAATTTAATAATGTGTCATGGAGCGGTTTCTATGTAGACGTATCTCATTCTGCTGAACTGATAAACAGTGTATCATAATACATATTCACTAAAATCCACAATAACTCATCTAATGAACATGTTTCCTTTTATTTTTCATATTAGGAAGCATACTTTAATAATAGATTTATACATCTCTTTAGATAAAATACCAGTTATTTTTTCCAAAAGTGGAATTGCTAGGCAGAAGTTTACATATTTAAAAATTTGACAAATACTGCAAAATTGTTCTCCAGAAAAGTTTTAGCTATTTCACTTCTACTAACAATGTATAAGGTCACCTATTTCACTATACTTCTCCAACACTGCATATTATAATTTAATATTCTACTGGTTGTGGTTTATAGGACTTTACTAAGGATCATTGCATTTAATCTCAGCCTTATTATTTCTGCCAGATATATAAGATCCCATTTTGCTATCATTACCTAGGATAAATTACAGCCTCCATCCTGAACAACACAAGAATACAGCAAGCCATCACTTCTCTATGTTGCTCCAGTCTTCTCTGCAATCAACCACTATTCTAGAGTTATCTTGGATTTTTATTCTAAATTGTTATTATGCTTCTCATTACTTATCAATATTTTAAAAACATATTCATGTTTTCTGTGTTTTTTAATTTAACACTGTTTTTTGATTTCTCTTCCCTGAGTTATTATTATTTTTATTATTAAAATTCTATTGCAGTATTTATCAAGAAGAGATTGTAACTGGTAAACTTACTGAGTCTCTGGATGCCCAAAAGGGACTTCATTTTAATCTCACAAGTAAGTGTTTATTAGACAACATATACAGTATGGATCAAGAATATCTTTAGTGGGGTGATGATAACAAGAAGGTAGACTAGGAAGCTCCAGGTTCTCATTCCACCATGGAAGCATGTAAACAACAACACACTGACTAAAACTGCTTTGGAGAAGCTCTGGAAACTAGTCAAAGATCTGCAGCAACCAAGCAAACAGCCAATCAAGAAAAAGCCACACCAAAGTGGTAGAAAATTTCATAGTGTTTTTGCTTGCCCCTACTTCACTCTCTCCCCAGAGTGGCATGACATGGTCTGGAGAAAACTGCTCAATTTCAAGTTCCTTCCCTTGGGCTAGAAGGAAAAAAGTGGAACTTGGTTGTAACATTCTGGCCTTTCTTTGGGCTATCTGAGGGACTGATTTCCATATTGTTTGACTCAGAACTCAGATAGGAATGACAGGGTAGGCTGCATCTCAGGCTGTAAGCCATGGAAAGCTGTGGCAGGCACCGTGACACGTGAAAACTGCAGAGATACCGTTGGAGATATGGGCTGGGACTGGTTTTCCCCAGTACCTTAATGACATTTAAATAATTTTTCTGACAATTGTTCTGGAGGCGCCTTTTGCTCCCTTTCTTATTTCCTCTTAACTCTGCTGAATCAAAGGAAAACTTAGTGGTCATCTCAGGCTCTGTTGTTCTGGAGTCCATTTGCCTTCTTCTAAAGACTCCCACAGTGCTGCTGGATGCCAAACAAGTTTGAGTCCTCCTAGGGTTACAGTCAGGAAACAGATCTTGAGTCCTTTCTGCCTCAGAGTCCCAAACATCATGGGCTTAACCACATTACCTCAAATCACTCCTTTGCCCACCGCCTGCTAGGATATCAACTCCAAGGGAAGGCAGAGTTGGGACCTCTCAAAGACTCTCAGCTCTGTCTGATCCTGATGCTCCCCTCTCTTACTTTTCCTCTTAACATGTCATCTAATTCTTACCTCATTCTAAGGAAAAAAAAAAAAGTGCTCTCATGTCACACCCTGCTTCTTTACTACTACATATGTGTTTAATTTTCATAAGTTCTATGGCTTATGATCAGCAGACTTTGGTTCTTGATATCAAAGATGATTTTGATGTCTTATTTTTGGAATGTAGAAAATTTCTCTCAAATTTTTGAATCTTATGACTGAAAAGTATGGATTGCAAGACTATTTTTGTTTGTCTACCCTGATACACTAAAACCAGGGTGAAACAAAGACTCTCCTGAAATTCAAAGCTGAGCTAGAGCAATGACTGATTTGTTTTCAACTACGCCAGTCTTTTTTCTGAGGACTGTGTGTAGAGAAAGCTGTCACTGATCCATGACTGTTGGGAGAGAAGATATGGGGAAAAACACAGAACATAAATAATGGTCAACTACATGAGGGTGTTTCCCCCCGCAATGGATTGATAGATGGATAAGCAGACCAATCAATCAATTAGTCAATTGAGAGATAGATATATGAGATAGAAACACAGTCAATCAGATAGAATTAGAAATGGCAGAAGAAAGGAGGGAGATAAACTCAATTTTTTTAGCATTTATATCCACAAAGATACTAGCAGATATTATCACTACCGCTATACTTCAAATATAAACAACTTGTTCAAGGTTATACAGGAAATAGATAGTAGAGCTCAGATTAAAGCTCTTGTCTTTCTCTGTGTGCCATATCACAGTATGCATCAAATTAAACCATTTTTATTGTGTACTCAGGACAATGCTATAAACAGGTGATAGTAAAATATAAATATTTCAGGTACCAAGGGGATTATTTAAAATAACATAAGTACTTTTTTATGATAAAATTTATCAATAGGAAGACATCTGTGAATAATATTAATATAGCCCAAAATTGGATGTTTGGTCTTAACATACATAAATCTTTATCATTAGATTTTTGTATGCTTAAGTAAACTAACTTCCCACTCCTAATGAATCAGAGCGTGCAGCCTTTTCTTCAGCCCTGGATCTGATATTCAAATGATGCTTTACTGGATAGTACTGTGGACTTGGCTGTCCTTAGTGGCCAAACACGTTGGTGCTAGGGATCAGGGTCAAGAAACTGGAATGAAGCACAGTGTCTTCCCCAAGAAAGTATAGTGCTTCAAGAAGCACAGGAATTAGGAGAGGCAAGCCCTTTGAGGCAGAATCTAAGTTGACCAAACACAAAGTCCAAATCCAAAGGGCAGGAGAAATGCCAGAAATAGGAGTTAGGGCTGAACTAGGAGATGGGCAGAAACTAGATTGAAAGTCACCATCATTATTTCCAAAAGATGAGCTCTGAGTAAGTAAGCACTGAGTAAGGTAACTATAAATTCTGTTTTTATATTTTTTGGCTGTTTTTCCAGTACGATTATTAATGGTTCCCCTTTTGCTCTCCAAGTGTTCTGGTTTAGGGAAATCTTGGCAGCTCCTGGTTTAAAAGAAAATTATGTTTACCTTACCCCTTGTTGGCCAGAAGTCACGTTGGAGCATCTGCAAATATTCTAATTGATTGGGGTTATAGGTTGAGTAGGCAAGCTCAATATGACTTAAGGTGCATGACCATGTTGGACTCCCAGATAATATTAAAATTAACTACTGGGATAGGAGTGAAAACAGGCAAACAATAACACAGTAACACAATTATCTGCATTTATAATATAAAAGTTATGTTGTTTCCTACTCAACTGCTACTCCGTACCTCTCTCATTTATTAAGTTATTCATGTGCATAGCTGTCTGTACTAGTAAATGATTCTTGAGGTCACTGATGCTACCTTGTTCACCTTTGTCTCTCTCAATACTTAGCATTAAAGTTTGTATTCTATAACAGCACAAAAGTTTGTCACAGTTATTCGTAAAAATATGTAAGTGGTCTAAGTTTTTAGCCAAAATAGCTAGTGTGTGCCTTATTCCTTTGTATTCATACATAACTGTGACAGAAAAATAAGTAGCTCGTAGCTACTGTTTGGGAGATGGTATTATTGATTTCATTTTATAGATGAGGTAACCGAGGCTCAGAGAAATCATATGATTTTTTTCATGACAACCCAGGTATTTACTGACAGATCTGAGATATGATCCCCAAATACTCTGTTGTAAAATTAAATTGTTATCTAATTCACTGCCAATAGATATTGGGATATTCATAGATATGACTTTTTTTTCTGTTTTGGGAAATCTGATGATTAATTTCATATTCTCTCAACCCACCGGCTTCAGCATCTGTACTGTCCCTACCCATGAAATTTCTCTTAGGCTATCTTCTTCAAAGTACTGTGTCTTCAAAAAACATTTTAGAATAAAACAACAGTAAACCATACATTCATGACTGTGTGAAACTTTACAAATTAAAAGAAGACAACTTGTTGATTTTAATATTTCATACCAACATACAAGTCCTATAGGACTCTCCCCATATATTTCTGTGAATATAAACCTCGAGTTCATACACACAAAGCACTGAGTTCTTATGAATTCTTTGTTATCTGTGTGTTGTTAAATCCTTATGTACTGAATGATATACTTAGTGAATCAATAGTTCAACAACAATAGCAACAAAAACCATAGTTTGGCTCATTAATAAAATAACACCTGAAGATTTACTTTAATAAAGAATCATACTAGATATCTGATTCTAAAACATACGTGTATATAAAATTAAAATAATGAAATTGGACTTAAAAGACTGGTTGCAACCGTCATTGAATATAAGTTTTACTTAATCAGTATACTTTTATCCTCACTAATTTTTGGTCATGAAATTAATGAGTGAATGAATAAAAATAAATAAATTATAAATAAATCCTCATTTGGCTAGAGGTTATAAAAATTTGAAAACTAAATTGCCCCCAGTACCTTCTTTTTGAAAATTATTTCACACTATAAATGATCTTATTACATTACAAAATCCTAGAGGCCTTGTGTTGTGTGTAGACCCATATGTGTGTCTGGATGTGTAGCATGGGGCACTCAGTGATGCCTGTTGATTAGTAGCATCTTTTTTTAAACATATATTCAATTAGAGTTATATAACATTGGATCAGGCCGCCAATTCACTGTATTTTAACAAATGTCCAGTCAATTTAGTAAAATTAAGCAATCAGCTAAATGTCAGTCAATTCAGACAGTAGCTTATCTGGTAACTTCTCCCAACCCTACACTGTTTCTGGATCTCTGGTAGACACATCTGAAATACAATCTAATTACTAATTTACTTAGAAAGTTTCTCAGGAAACCTACCTTTCCAGAAAACTCAATTTCAACTACATTTTGGATGCAATTATATTTAACCCTTCTGGACTAGCTGGCATTAAATGTTTAACACACCAATTTTATTAAAGAAGTTAGAAATTTTTTTTAATCAGGAAAGAAAGAAATAATACCACAAATCCCTCTTTGTTCTAAATATGGACTTCTAGTCTGTTAAATGTTTAATGAACATCTGAAAATCAAAGATTAAAAGGAAACACTTTCAGAAACAACATATCACAGAGACCAAGTCAAACTTTTGATGTTGTACTTCATTTCACCCCAAGAACAGTAAATTATTTTTGACATGAACAAACGTATAAAAGACTATTTTTATGATAAAACCGTTCAGAAAAATAAAGCATATTGTTTAAACTTCATGTGTTTAGAATGATTATAATGCCAAAAAGAAGTGCGTTGTCTGCTAAAGTTTAATTTATTTTTAGGCAGAATGGGAAAACAAAATTCATTTGTCCTCCTATGACAACTAGCTTCTTTGTCTAATTTCCGTTTGTTTCTTTGGCAGCTAAAACACCTTGAAATTACATTCTCCAGCATGGAAGAATGATTTTTTTTTTCCTACCTCTAGCTGTCAGAGTGATTAGAATTTTAATTAGCAAAGTAGAGTGTAGAGAGGAAAATGACTGAAAAAAAAAAGCACACAGAAGATTCTCAATTGGCAGAGAAACAAACCAAAGCTGCCTCACAGCTTGAATGTTACACCCATGATTTCCCTCCATCCTGGACTCTCTGTGACTTAATGCACTGCTCTCCTTTACCCCTACACCAGCACGAGGTGGCCAGGGCACTACTCAGCTATTCCTAGTTATCACTCAAAGTAAAGCAAGGCTCTTAAAGAACCAGAGCAGCTCTGTTTCAATGCCAATGTCAGCCTCTTTAATTTACTAAGAGAAACCTACTGCAGATTATAAATCCAACCATAAAAGGCAGAATCCATCAAGTATTCGAAAAATAAACACTCAGGTTGGTGATAACACTCTCAAGTTTCAGAGGCATTCATTCCTTCATATGTAGGGTGAGGCACGGCAAGCATCTTTCATCAAGAAGGCACTCAAGAAATATATAAAATAGATTAGTTGTTAAATGTACCATTAATTGGCAGACTAGGGGTCAGAATATTTCTGAAAAATCTACACAAACCAAAGTGATCTAAATTAACATTACAATAATTATATCTACCATCTATATTACTGCAGTAGTAGTGTATGCATGTGTATGTAGACGTATGTATTGGGCAATGTTTATATGTAATGGAAGTAGCTATGGAAAGCCATAGAATATAAGGGTCCTATGGCTTTAGAGTCACTTGATCCAACTTTGATGTGCTCTCTTAGTGCTGGCCATGGGAACTTGGGAAGCTTTTTAAACTGTCAACATCAGTCTCTCATCTATTTAAAGTAGGGCACATAAAATATATGCAATGGAGATTTTGTGGAGAATGAGATAATGGACATATACTTATAATAAACATACCCAAATAACTGGTAGATTATAAGTAATATCATAACTGTTATGTAGAAACATGGGATAAAATTTTTAATTGAGTTATAAAGTAAAGGAAAGATTTTGATGGGCAAAAATGGGAGCTGGTAATTTCAAAAATAAGCAAAAACACAAATGAACAATGCATAACTTGAGAGTGATGAGTAATCTAAGAAATTTAAGAATCAACAATCGAAACAGAAATTTGATAGAGTAGCCTGGGATGAGAATGTAATATGCCCTGAATTTTATGCCAGGGTGCTTGGGACTCCAGCCTGTGGGCAATAGAATGTTTTGAGGAAAGGCCTGACATGAATAGTCCTATGTCCCAGAAATACTATCTAATATCAATGTGTATAACAGACTGAAGGCAGGAAAAAACAGTTAATAATCAAAATGAGAGAAAATAGATCTCTGATCTTGGTGACCAGCACAAAAAAGAGGACAAAGATAGGAGCACTATGACCAGAAAAGCAGAACTTGACATCATATCATAGGGTGACGGAACAAGGGAGAAGTGAAGTCAATGATAAATACAATATGTCAACTCTAGGATAACTGAAAAATGTGATGCTATTTGTAGATATAAGGGTTATTGCAGGTTTCCAAACAGAAAAAGATATTTTTAAGGGAAGGACCAAAAGTTTAAGTTTACATTTGCAGAATAGAAAAATATCAAAATCATTTGATGAATATTGTTCCAAACAAGCTGCTGCCAGACAGAATATAGGTTTCCCTTTGAAACTTAATTAGTTCATTTGTGCCATTTAAATCCTTTTATATCGAATTCATTTTTAATTGATTACTAAGGACCACTCAAGGCACTGGGAGAATTTGTCTTAATTTTCTAGTTGCATAATGTGTAATATTTCATTACTGTTAACACTAAGCTATTAGTATTCCTTTTACTAAACTTATATTGTAATATATTGACATTAGTTTTTATATTGACAGTAGGATTAATTTGATATATTTAGTTTGTTATAAAATACCATATATTTATTCTCTATCACAGAAAATTGAACTAAAAATAGATGTGTTGCAAGCAAAGACCAATTCACAAAAGTACCCATACCCAAAAGTATGCTACTTTCTAACTATTAAGGGTAAGAGTGATTTAAATTCCATTTTATATACAATTTTTGTTTCAGTTGAAATCCCGGCTAAAGAGTTAAAACCAGAAGGCTTTCAACAAATGGATCACTGTCCAAGCTCTGGTAAATGTGCTACTGGTGTAACAAATTGGTTTGCTGACCTTTTGTCTAGTAACGTAACACATGACATATTTGTAATTTATGGAAATCAATCCATAAAGAATTTTCAGTTTCATGTAATTATAGACCAGTGCAAGATCTAAATAAAGGTGAAGAAAAGGTCTTTAGGAAAGTAATGGTACACTGTTGATAAAAACTAAAAAGCAAAGTTCAAAGCACTGATCCATGCAATGCATCTTTAAATACTGGTAAGAGGCCAATAATTACAGTTAAAGTCAGTTACCAGCTGTGTTTTACTGCATACACTTTAAGGCACCATTGAAACTGTAACCCTGTACTCAAGAATGTAGGGAAAAAAATCACAAAAGACAAAATCTATCACCTAGTTACAAATTTTAATAGTGCTTGGCAATTTCCATCTGCTTTTCTTAAGTGCTATTTTTATCAGGTAGTCACCAACCACCAACCCATTTAGACTATCTCTTTCTAGCAGTCAGCACAGCCTCCACCTGACTGAATAGTGTCAGCTCAGCAGACCTTAGTTCAAAGCCTGGCTCTGTCACATAATAAAAGTGCCACAATCTGCAAGTTACTCAAATTCTCTTATGTACATTAGGATTTTGAGGTGTTCTGAGGATTAAAAGTAATAAGGTTTAAAGTGCTTTGAATGGTACCTGATATATACTAAGCTCTCAGTAAATGTTTCATGTTTCATTATCATTTTCATCATCACCACCATCACCGTTATTTATTTTAGAGAGGGGACTAGAGAAGAAATATATCAGTCCATATCTCTATTCTTTCCAGTCTCCCATTGTTCTCCGTGCAATTAACTCCCCTACACTACTGAGTCTGTTACCCAAACCTTTAGGCAGTCTCTACAAAGCCAGATTTTGTGTCTGTAGAATGTCAGAAAGAGCCATGTTATACTTTTTCTGGTTCCTAAGAAATGCCAGGCCCTCTCCTACTTATGGACCATCATATACATTGCTCCTCATGTCTATAAAACTTCTCTTTACATGGCTAACTTTTATTCATTCCCATGTCTCAGCCTAGACATACCCTCTTCCAGGAATCCTTCACTGGTGCCCCTAATCAGGATTAGACACCCCTTCTACCTGCTCCCAGGGCATCTGCTTCTTCCTCTTCCCTCAGAACCCACCACTCTTTACTGTAATTTCCTGTTGTCTTTCCTGTATGCTCCTAGGTGTGTTCTCTGAGTGCAGGGACCTTGTTTATTCTACTTACTGCTATATCCCCAGCATGTAGCATAATACCCAGCAGACAGTAGGTGTTTTTAGAGTGACTATTTTGCAGGATTGTTGTGACTATTAAATGTTGTTAAAATTCTTGCCACAGTTCAACATACATTAGGTACCCAACCCCTTTCCTCTCCCAATACCAGAACTTAGTATGTACTTAGGCACAAAGTATCCTCATTTTCTAAGAGTCACTCTCAGTAATCCTTCCTGTTACCAATTTGGCATCTATTTTGCAAAACATATTCCCACACGTAATTCCTTTAGCTCACTAGCCATAATTTTACCCTTTTTTGTTCTACTCAATAAAGTATGTGAAAATACAAATAAATAAGAGCAAATCCATGATTAGGGATAATCTAACTATACAAGGTAGTATTTCTTAGCATGTGTTTTGGGCTGAATGTTTGTGTACCTTCCCCTCAAAATTCACATATTGAAGCCCTAATCCCCAATGTGATGGTATTTGGAGGTGGGGCCTTTGGGAGGTAGTTAGGTTTAGATGAGCCATGAGGGTGGACCTCATAAGAAGAGGAAGAGAGAGAGTTCACTCTCTCCCCAACATGTGAGGACACAGTAAGAAGACAGCCATCTGGAAGCCAGGAAAGAGCTCTCACCAGGAAGTGAATATGCCAGTACCTCGATTTTGACTTCCAGCCTCTAGAACTGTGAGAAGTAACTGTCCTGTTGTGTAAGCCATCCAGTCTAGAGTATATTGTTACAGCAACCTGAGCTGACTAATACAGTATGTATCAGATAGGCTAGCTTAAAACAAAAAAATTCTCACTCCAACTACATGAAATCAAAGTTGTTTAAAGCTCCATTCCAGGTAATCTTTACTGAGACTTGAATTGATGGAACAGGCACTGTCTGCAACATTTCTGATCATTGTTGTAAACTGTAAGAACTCTGAAGGGTCCTGTATTCGCATTAAGTGATCCAGCCCAAAAGTGACACCATCACTTCCACTCATAAATTATTGACCAGAAATAGCCACATGACCACGTTCAAACATATGTGAGTCCAAAAGTACAATATTACTATGTACCTGGAAAGTAGCTAAATTAAAACACTTGGCAATCAAAATTAACAATTAGTATAAGATCAAACTTCAATATTTAACTATTATAGTAAATCTCTTGTAACCATTATCTGAAAAAAAGGGATTTATCAATATTGTTATGATCCTGAAAACGCTCTATAATTTTCCCTTTCCTAAATTTATACTCCTAGACCAAAACTAACTGTGAATATCAAAATTTTCTGAGCAAAATATCAAATAAAAGCAGGCAGGTAGAAGAAAGGAAGGAAGGAGAGAGGGAGGGAAGGAGGGAAGGAGGGAGAAAAAGATAAAAAATGATAGAAATAAAGAAGGCAAGAGATGCAGGGAAGGATAGAGAAAATGAGAGAAAGAAAGATGAAATGAAGGAAGGAAGGAAGGTAGGAAGGCAGGGAGGGAAGGAAGGAAGAAGAAATACTAAGCCAGGAAAAAAGCTTCAAAAAATAACCAACATTCCTACCTGGATTTTAAGATGACTGCTTCCCAAGAAAATTATCAGAGACAACCAAATTTAATGATGCCATGATATTTAGGATTGCTTCTAAGGAAATGAGAGCTCCATGTTCTTTCTAAGATTATCTCTTGGAGATGGCACGCTCAAACTGGATAGTTTCAGATAGTTTAATAAAGGAACTATTAGCAAAGATATAGGCAGGTTTAGGAGAAAATAAAGAATAATACAGAACCTTGAGGCCTGCAATAGTGGGACATCCTTTAACTCCCCTAGGCATGAATGGACAAAAATAGGGAATAGCTAACCACAATGTGATATCACCTCACACCTGTCGGGATGACTATCATCAAAAAGTCTACAAATAACAAATGTTGGCAAGGATGTGGAAAAAAAGAGAACCCTCGTACATTATTTGTGGGAATGTAAATTGGTGTACCCACTGTGGAAAAGAGTATGGAGGTTCCTCAAAAAACTAAAAATAGAACTACCATATGACCCAGCAATTCCACTCTTGGGTATATATCCAGAAAAAATGAAAACACTTATTTGAAAAGATACATGCACCACAATGTTCACAGCAGCACAACTTACAATAGCCAAGACATGGAAGCAACCCAAGTTCACATCAACAGACAACTGGAAAAGAAGATATACATATAATGGAATATTACTCAGCAAGAAAAAGAATGGAATACTGCCATTTGCAGCAACATGGATGGACCTAGAGAATGTTACGCTTAGTGAAATAAATCAAAGAAAGAAAGACAAATACTGTATGATATCACTCATATGTGGAATCTAAAAAATAATGCAAGTGAATGTATATTCAAAAGAGAAACAGACTCACAGACATTGAAAACAAACTTGTGGTTACCAAAGGGGAAAGGGATGGAGGGAGGGATAAATTAAAGGTATGGGATTAACAGATACAAATTACAATACGTAAAATAGATAAGCAGCAAGGATATACTGCATAGCACAGGGAATTATACCCTTTATCTTATGATAACTTATAATGAAGTCTAACCTGCAAAAATACTGAATCACTATGCAATACACCTGAAAATAACACCACACTGTAAATCAACTATACTTCAATAAAAAAAGAGGAGGGAACAGATAAACAGACCTGGGATGAATACCCTAAAGGGAGGCCCCCTTATGAAAGCCATGGCCTTTAGTTAAGGAATGCTGCCAACTTCCAGTGACTCAGCAGGGAGGAATCAGGATAAATACCCTACTTTATCCTCATCCCACAAACCAATCACCAGCCAATAATCATACAGCCTACTTTATAGCCAGAATACAAGGGAGCCTGCTGAGACAGTCTATGTAGCTCAGCCTTTCAGGGCAAAAAATAGGGTGGGAAAATGTAGAAAGCAGAGCAGGAGGGGCAACCAGGTGATATGCACAGCTTGAAAATCTAAGCTGTACCTCAATTAACAAAAGACAGAGTATTCCCTTCACCAGGTGTCCAGTTCCCAAAGCTCAGTGTCAGTCATTCACTCGGTGTGAAAATTTGATGTCACATCCGTCTCCAAAATATATTTCTTGAGAACAACATGTTTCCTTTCAGGTAACATCAACCTTGATTTTATAGCACTGCTTCTTGAGACAAACCTCAGTTTTCTAGGTTCATTTGACACTTGATGATGTTGCCATTTTTAGTGATAGGGAGTGATGTTTTGCCAATAAATATTACTAAAGAAAGGCAAATGTGCCACTGATTCCTCATCTTTGCCAATAACAGAGGAAAAGAAGTTTGTCAACACCCAACAGAAAAGCTGGATCTGTGTAGATTTGACTTGATGAACTGGTCCAGTAGGCTTAAAGGCATAAGCCAAGCTGGGGAGCCTAGGCAGTCAAAAACTAACTCAAGAGTACATAGAGGTAACAGTGGTTGGAAGGGATTCAGTGCCAGGATGTTGCTGCAGAAATGAATAAATATCAAAGATTCTTTGCACAGATTTACATACCTTAACCCCTCCCCCAGTAAAAAGTGGTTACAAACGCTAGGGGCAGTTAGGTGAAGTCCTTTGAACGAAAGACAAGTCCTTCAAACTGTTGGGAAGAAAAGACAGAAAATTTTAAGACCAAGTGGTATTAACCTTGCTTTCTTTTATCCCCAGTTGCCTTCTATGTTGCTTAACAGGGGAAATAGATGCAGACAGATCTGACACATCCTCAAAGCATACCAATTAGGAAGAATGGTATGCTGATCAGCCCATGTGGAAATATATAAAGATGCGATCGCTTTGCTTTTTCAAGAAGACAGAAAATCTTTAGAATTTTTAGGATAGCTGAGAAGGAAATGTGGAGAACTAAAATTTATGCACTTATGTCAATATATAGCACAAGTTTTGAACCCTGGCTACATATTAGAATCATCAGGAAATCTTTTAAAATGCCCATGTCCTGGCTCAACCTCCAGAGGTTCTGACGTAAATGTTCTAATGTAGGATCAGCCACTGGTATTTTTTAACATCTTTCCGGGTGATGCTAAAGACATTCAAGTTTGCAAACCACTATACACAGGCATGGGACTCTGTCAAGTTTACTAGACCATTCTTTAGGTATTTGTTAGGAAGGCAAAGAAGAAGACAGGGCTATTCAGTAAGCAAGAGTCATGTCAAGACTTGAAAAGATCTTTTAAAGAGGGGAATGCTGAGGAATTTTCACAGCGATTTGTACAAGCAATAAAGGAAAATGTTTAAGAGCACGAACTCTGGAATTAGAACAACTTAACTTTGAGTTTTATCACTGCAATGTACTACCTCTGTAATTTGACAAAGTGTCCACATCTGTAAAAATGGATATAATAATATCTACCTTGTGGAGTGTCTGTGAGGTTATGTGTGTTAAATGGAGTCAAGTATGTAAATCACCATCAAATAGCTTTTGCTCAGTAATTGACAGATTTCTTTCACATTCAACCATACTCCAAGCACAGTTCCTTTACAGATACCTGTGCAATCCTGATAGTCACCTAAAAACAAAAACAAAAAATTCCTAAAATAAGCAAAATTTATCAATAGAACTAAGATGTATAATTTGCGGTGTGAACAGAAAATTACAGCTGAAATCAAGCTATCATTTTCATGATGCACGCATTTATTCAAAAGCAAGTTTAGTCATCAGCTTACATATTCCTAAAATATACCACTTTGGTCTAGACTGAATTGTATATGGAGAAAAGAAATTAAGAGATTTCATTCCAATCCTGAAGTGCTAAAACAAGCCTATCCTGAGAGGAATTCAAGAGAAGTATAAACCTCATAATGTATCAAAAGATCATCCTTGATCTGATTTTCACAGCTTGAGAAGTAGTTCAAAAAACACTAAAGAGCAACTTTTTCCAAAGAAAAACTTTCATGTTATAACCCTCCTTCCACAAACTAAATTCAAGGAGGCTGGGTCAAACTTTATTAAAACTCTGAGCCACAAGGAGATGGTTGCATAGAACTTAAGCTCTGCACATTGAACAAAGCATTTTTGTCATGTCAATAAAAGATCTCCTTGGCCATCGTCTTTCAAAGTTACAACCAGACTGGGAGGTATGTTACCCATTTCTCCAGCCTCTAAAAATATTTCCTTATAGAACAGTCTCTCTGTAAGACAGATCTGTTTGCTTCAGCTCCCCCCTGCTCTATGCCTCACATGGGAGTACTTGCAAATAGAGCGCCTGGAGGGATCAACACAGTTTTCTAAAGCAAACATAACACAAGTGCTATTCATGGGTTACACACTCCACAGCTGTAACACGAAATGTGTAGGAGCAGCCCCTAATGGCATTCAAATCATGTACTAACAGTTCTCAAGTGTCAGGTGTTTTTCATTTTCTAGCTAGGGGAAGAGATATTCACGTGCTGATTTCCTACACTGAACAGCTTTGTAACCCCCGCAGAGTGAAGGCGCACTGTGTTTCTGAGTCTCTATTATGTCAGATGAATGCCACAGTTAGAGGCCAGAAAGGACATGTGATCCCAGTTTAGATTCTTTTTTTTTCCCAGCCATCTCTCAGCATTTCAGTGGCATGAATTTCATGTGTATGCATGGAAGACAACTCACAGAGCATGTATCAATGCTAAATTTCACATAAAAGACTGAGGACACATAATTTTCTATCTGGGTATAATTTAATACTTCTGTACACACTTTGATCTTATTGAAGGTTTGAATTTTCAAAATGGCCTCTTGCAGTGCCCCAGATGGCTGCCTGTCAAACCCAAGCACCAAGCTCACTATAAATAGTGTGGGTTCTCAATGGAACAATGAGGTTCACATTATACATGCTGAGGGAATTAAGATACATTTTGTTTATTTAAGTCTTTTTTTTTTTTACTTTAAATATGCTTGGTCATAGAATATAACAGAGAATATTATAACATATTTTCAGAACACTAAAAGGCACACTCATTATACATGTTGTATCAATAATTTTGATTTAGAGTGAAAGAGTGTATGTGAAACTGGTGTTGGATATTCACCATTATGATCTAAATATTTGGGATTCAGTGAAATCTAAAACACATTTTACTAAACACTTTTTCCATTATGTTTTAAGTTGTGTATTTCAAAGCTATTCAGTCCATTTGCTCCAAATTCATTTAGTTAACCTTATTAGGACAGTGCTTTGTAAACAAAAATCTTGACATGCCAGAAGACTTATGTCTCTTTAAAGTCATTTATCTTAATTTCAAAAGGCGATTGGAACTTTAGGTTAAAATATGTTTCCTTCCATGTTGAATTTTAAACATCTCCTTTAAGAGGAAACGGACAAAATCATTTGTTGTCTGGACATAACATATGGGTATACATGTACTACTTTGATTAAAAACATATGAAAAGAAAGCATTTCACAGGATTTTGAAAAACTGCAGAGTCAAGTACGTGAGAAGTAGCTACAATGAGGTGCTATGTCCACAATTTTAGTTAAAAATTATGTATTTAGATGGCAATAAGAACATGCTTTTACCATGCCAGGGTAAATGGAGAACGTGGCTGGTTTTTGGTTTTTTTTCTGTAACCAATGTCACTGTCTCCTTGCTCTTGTTCTCTAAGGCCAAGCAAGCTGGATTCTTGAGGAATAGCCTGGAGATACATGTACTAAAAAACCATCAACTCTGTTTGCAAATGATAGCTACATAATACCTGCATCTTACAAATAGCTTCAGTCAAAGAGATCGTAAAATCTGAACTGGAGGGAAAAAATATGTAATCTTGTTTACCTGTCTTCATATAACTAAAATCTATATTCTGTAAAGACAGAAATAGTAATTTGGTGAGGACTGACATAGAATACACCTGACATTTTAATAATAACATGGACCTCAGTGAAGAGACACACTGAGAGGTCCTCTTCATTGCTCTGTACCCACCCCAGACCCACTCACTCCTGGCCCTCAAGAATGCAGAAGATACAGGATATGGTAGAATCCCCAGTCCTTCCCCCTTTGGCAAGTTAACTAACTTCCCAGAACTGTTTCTTCACACTTAAGGAAAATTGAGATACTTACCTATATTTGCCACCAGCTTGTAAAAATTGACATGGTGTATACAATGTGTCCATCACAAAATAGTTGAAAAAATAAATGAATGTTATTTTAAGAATTAAATAAGTCTGCCGTCCGACAGTTATATTATACACTATCAAGAATAAATCAGAGAGGAGATAATCGGAGTCACCCTAAAGATACACTTGAGTATAACTTTAATAACGACAGCAACTTATTGAATAAAATAATGTATTAATCATAAGGACGAATGGTCAGAAGTGAACAGTGTTCAAAGGGAATGAATTTAATTCAGCAGAAATTCCTCATGAGGAAACCTGGCTAGGAAAGCTATAGGAGTGTCACACACTTCCTTCTCTTAGGGCAAGGGAGGAGAGGAAAGGGTGAGTCAGTGGAACTGTTGGGTCTTCAGATCATCAAAGGGTTCTAGTCAAGATTTGCTTGCATTATGTATATTAATATGTACATTGCCATGTATCTATATGTTACATTTTAAAACATTGTGCAAGGACTGCCTTGGTGGTGCAGTGGTTAAGAATCTGCCTGTCAATGCAGGGGACATGGGTTTGAGCCCTGGTCCGGGAAGATCCCACATGACGCGGAGCAACTAAGCCCGTGCACCTCAACTACTGAGCCCGCACTCTAGAGCCTGCGAGCCACAAGTACTGAGACCGCATACCACAACTGCTGAAGCCCACATTCCTCAACAAGCCACCGCAATGAGAAATCCGGGCGCTACAACGAAGATTAGCCGCTGCTCGCCGCAACTAGAGAAAGCCCGTGCACAGCAACGAAGACCCAGTGCAGCTATAAATACATACATACATACATACATACATTAAAAATAAAAATAAAAAAATAATAAAACATTGTGCAATCATTTCCGTCACTACCATGAATAACTGCCAACACTACCACCACCACCACCAAAATTCTCAAAGTGCTTTCCAAAGAGAACTACTGATTCAAAAGTCTTACTAGGACTATCATGTAATTATAGAACTAGATAACATATTAAAAACAATATAACTGGGTTCCAATGAAGGACTGCTTTGGGGAATAAGAAGTCAAAATTAAGGGGGCTAAAAGTCCTTGATTTCCCTACTCCACTTAAACTGAATAGTATATTTAAATATATATTCAAATTTGTGTAGGACTATATTTGATAAATTGGCTTCCTGTTTTAAAAGAGTTTAAAAACTATCAACCTAGTCCTGCTTTTCATGCCACAGACACATAAACTGATGCTACAGGTGAGGTGGTGTCTCCAAATTCCTGGTGACAGTAAGCTGCAGTCATGATACAATCCCATTCTCACACACTGGATTCAATCATCCTTTATCTATACCACAGCATCTCTTCAACTCTTCCTTCCATATAAGAGCAAGTATACACATTTTTCTTAGTAGCATTGAAATTATTCTTCCAGGGACACAAGCTTAGAGCCTAAACTTCAATTCACTAATCAAAGTTTCCTAACATTTCTTAGCAGTTTATTTTTATCCTAAGGGTAAGATATGGATTAAACAAAGAGTAACTAAAGATGATGTATGGTGGATGGCTATGAGATATTGTTTCCTCTCTCCTCTTTCCATCCCTCAGAACCAGATATGAAAATAGTAAGGGTATTCAAGAAACAAAATGATAGTTTCTGGTTCTCTTGGTGCTTACTTGATGCTTGTCAAGGAATGAGTCCTTTGCAGAAGGAGGGGCATGTCCAAGAAATGCTGGGCTCACAATTCAAAGAGCATTTCACACAAAGCATTTATTTATTTAATTAGGAGGTTCATGGGGCAAGATGACCAGAATCTTACACTATTGGTCCCAGATGTCAGACTCTCTCTGCTCAGGCTGGAGGTCTTATTCCATATATATCTACTGAGCTCCCTCCCACCTGTTTTCTCTTTTCTTTGATTTCCTTGCCTTGGATTGTCTCTGGGTATCATCTCAGTCTCCAAAGTATATTTAAAACTCACACACATTTAACTAATGACCTAGCTGTCTAGCTTAAATATTTCAGACATAACTATGTCTTCTTAACGAACATGTGTTCTAATCACTAGAGAGAACTTTCTACTTTATCTCCTTTGCCCATATAATGATCCATATTAATAACGAATATTCCCACAGTGTCCCTGAAAGAGTGATGGAGCAGTTCATAATATTATGCATATTTGAGGGTGGGAGGTGAAGGGGAACTCTGACAGGAGAGAATCTCTTCCCAAATGCCTCACCACATCCCCCATTTCACTCCTTAATCATACATGGCCAGGCCCTGTGCATCTCCATGGCAGAGGCTCTCTCAAAGCATCCTTTTCTTTCCATGCCATGACAACCCCTCTCCACCAGAACTTATCACAGTCTTACACAGCTACTGCAACAGCTCCTTGCTTCCTCTGCTTCACTTCTCTCTTCTAACAGTCATTTCCTAAATACCTCCATCATCTTTAGGTAGCTAAATCTGACCTCCCTACCTTGCAGGTCAAACACAGATACTACCTCCTTCCCAAAGGCTTCCTTCTACCTAGAAGTAACCAGTTGTTCTCTTGCATGCCCTCAGAAACCCTTTACTTCTCTTCTGGAACTTGTGGGGAGTTGAATGGAAGCCCCCTCAGGCTAATTGCCTGAAAAGAGCCTCCCTGATAGGCATTGCCCACATCTAGGGCTTAGTCTTTATTATGGGTTGAGCTGTGCCCACTCCCTGTAACCTTATTTGGAAATAGGATCTTTGCAGATATAATTTAGTTAAGCTGAGGTCATTAGGTTGGGTCCAAATCCATTATGACTGGTGTCTTTATAAAAAGGAAGAATTTGGACACAGAGACAGGCAGATGATGTGAAAAACACAAGGAAAAGACAGTTATCTACAGGTCAAGGAGAGAGTCCTGGAACAGATTCTTCTTACATACCCCTTAGAAGGAATTAGAAGGAACCAACCTAGCTAACACCTTGTTTTTTGGTTTCTTTTTTTTGCATCTGCTTTGCTTTTTTAAAATTTTTTAAACATCTTTACTGGACTATAGTTGCTTTATAATGTTGTGTTAGTTTCTGCTGTATAACAAAGTGAATCAACTATACATATACATATATCCCCATATCCCCTAACTCTTGCATCTCCATCCCTCTAGGTGGTCACAAAGCACTGAGCTGATCTCCCTGTGCTATATGGCTGCTTCCCATTAGCTATCTATTTTACATTTGGTAGTGTATATATGTCCATGCCACTCTCTCACTTTATCCCAGCTTACCCTTCCCACTCCCCATGTCCTCAAGTCGATTCTCTACATCTGCATCTTTATTCCTGTCCTGCCCCTAGGTTCTTCAGAACCATTTTTTTTTTAAGATTCTATATATATGTGTTAGCATATGGTATTTGTTTTTCTCTTTCTGACTTACTTCACTCTGTATGACAGACTCTAGGTCCATCCACCTCACTACAAATAACTCAATTTCATTTCTTTTTATGGCTGAGTAAACATTCCATTGTATATATGTACCACATCTTCTTTATCCATTCATCTGCCGAAGGACACTTAGGTTGCTTCCATGTCCTGGCTATTGTAAATAGAGCTGCAATGAACATTGTGGTACATGACTCTTTTTGAATTATGGTTTTCTCAGGGTATATGCCCAGTAGTGGGATTGCTGGGTTGTATGGTAATTCTATTTTTAGTTTTTTAAAGAACCTCCATACTGTTCTCCATAGTAGCTGTATCAATTTACATTTCCACCAACAGTGCAAGAGGGTTCCCTTTTCTCCACACCCTCTCCAGCACTTACTGTTTGTAGAATTTTTGATGATGGCCATTCTGACTGGTGAGAGGTGATACCTCATTGTACTTTTGATTTGCATTTCTCTAATGATTAGTGATGTTGAGCATCCTTTTATGTGTTTGTTGGCAATCTGTATATCTTCTTTGGCGAAATGTCTATTTAGGTCTTCTGCTCATTTTTGGATTGGGTTGCTTGTTTTTTTGATATGGAGCTGCATGAGCTGCTTGTAAATTTTGGAGATTAATCCTTTGTCAGTTGCTTCATTTGCAAATATTTTCTCCCATTCTGAGGGTTGTCTTTTCATCTTGTTTATGTTTTCCCTTGTTGTGCAAAGCTTTTAAGTTTCATTAGGTCCCATTTGTTTATTTTTGTTTTTATTTCCATTTCTCTAGGAGGTGGGTCAAAAAGGATCTTGCTGTTATTTATGCCAGAGTGTTCTGCCTATGTTTTCCTCTGAGAGTTTTATAGTGTCTGGCCTTACTTTTAGGTCTTTAATCCATTTTGAGTTTATTTTTGTAACACCTTGTTTTAAACATCTAGCATCTAAAATTTTAAGACAATAAATTTGTATTTTTTAAACCATCCAGTTTGTGGTATTTTGTTATGGCAGTCCTAGCAAACTGATACAGCTCTTATCGTTTCAGGCTCAGAAACCACTCTTTCAGAGTCTTTATGTATTCAGACTCAGAGATGCTGACTCACATTTTAAAAAAGCAATACAAGAGACTGATGTATAAAGCCAAAAATGATCATTCATAAATTATACTAATAACTAAAACTGCTGACAGAATCAAAAACTTTTGTCCTCTGGCGAGCACATTCTCCTTGAGTAATCACACCCCTTGGAAAGCCTAATCATAATCACTAAATTGTACAGTGGAGCTTGAACACATAGCAAGTGAAATAAGAAACAGGATTCCAGAGTTTAAGGCATCAAATTTTCATGCTCAGTGTATATATTCAAATGACATATTTGCTGGTGGGACCAATCAAGTGAAATCCTTGGAGTACGCTATCTTTTCCTTCACCCAGTGTTTCAAATGGTGCAATAGCTGTCAATACAGGAAGCACTGTTGGCTTTCCATCTAGCATTTATTTTTCCTTTTCTCTTTTCTGATTTTGTTTGGGGGTCTGGGCCCTGCCCCACACCAGGATGGTAGTCCTGCCATCTCCCTTGTCAGTGATAAATTCAATAATCCAGGCTGAGGTCAATCTACACGTGGGCCTTCCTAGGCTCCTGAGGAAACTGATCTTTCAAGTTGAGATTTCTGTTTCTTGCCATCAAAAGCACCTAATTTCTAAAGTATGCCTTTTTTCTATGATTCCTGGAATACTTGTAATTCATATTTTCTTTCTGTGGTTTGCTAACATCACCAGCATTTTATAGGTCAGGAGACCATTCATTTTACAGTGATTTTGCTCATCTTTGATCTCATGTGTTCTGTGGGGATTTATAATGGAAATCTCACTAGGCAAATTGCTATGTGGGAGGAATTGTGCTGGGAATTCAAGGCAGGCAAGTCATTGTACTCATGGATTAAGTATTCTAAGTGAGAAGACACATGAAAACATAAACTCACAAAAGCAGATACTAGGTTGTAATCTATGGTATGGAGAAAATAAACAGGGTGTTGGTATAAAGAATGAGGATAGATCCTCTCTAGGATAAGTGGTCACAAAACCCTCTTGGAGGAAATTTAAGCTAAAACCTTAAGTTTATAGGAACCACCTGAGTGTGGCCCCCAGGTACCCTTCACAAACCTTTTACATTTTACTATGTATTTATTTATTTTACATAGTGTAGTGGATATTTGTCATTATTTTAGACAATTATCTAGATATTTAGACAAATTTCTGGATTATGAACTCATCTATTCATTTCAATGTTTGAGGAATTCCTTTTCTTATGAAACTTGGTGGTGACTGCCACCCATAGAGAACCCAAAGTTTTGGAAACCCACCTTCCCAGCCTCCTGTGCAGTTCTGACAAGTAGCCCAGGATCCAGGCGTGAGAGGCACACACTTGGACCTGGAAGCTCCCACAGGGCTACCTCTCTCTGGTAGTGGTACCTGCCGCAGTGTCACAGTGAGGGGTTCCCAGGTCACAGGACGTCCTATTAAGTGAAGCATCCAATCCTGTTTCAGGGTGCTGACTCACACTACAGGCACTTCTGTGGTGTTCAGGGCATTGTTTCCAGATATTTAACTTCCATTCTGGTTCTTCAGTCCCATCAAGATTTCTATAGTTCCATAATATCCTTTAAGAAGATTTTTTCTGTTTAAAAGTTGGATTCTTTTGCTTGCTGTTAAGAGTTCTGACAGTTACTTAACATCTTACGTCACAGAGCTGATACCCATGTCAAATTCATGACAGCACTGTTTAAATTGGGTTTTTTATATTGTTTATCAAGTAGTCACACTGCCTAATATACTCTAGTTGTTCAATGCTTACGGAATGAAAATTGCTTTGGATTTTAGTTTCCCTTTTAACAAGGGAGATACAATATAAAGGGTTCTGACTGCATATTCTTTATCTTCTAAATATGGCTTTAATTATTTCAGGTGTATCTCACAGAGTTAAGTAGAATTATCTTCAATAAACCTTTTTCTGTTTTCTAAAATCGTACTTGGAAAGGTATACTGGTCTCCTTGGAGAAAACTATTGATATGTGAATGTCTGAATAAGAAATCTCTCTTGCATTCTTTAGTTCCCAGTGTGGAAAATCTTGAGCCACTATTTTACATTAACTGATGACAGATATGTACTATTCCTTCTTTCTTTAGCTTAGGTGGAAGAAAGCTGCAAATGGTGCAAAGGGAAGAGTAACCCATGGTATAAAAAACTCATAAAATAGCATTTTTGACTTAAGAGTTCAGAACCTAACTTTCAATTTAGAATCATTAATGATTTAAAATATATAACAGTAACATTTGTTCAGAGATAGAATCTCTGGGTAATAACTGCCCCTTTGGGGGCACAACACATGCAAGCACCTGACATACATATATCTTCTCAATTCTCACAACAGTCATGCAAATAGGAATGAGTATTTACATTTTACTACTGAATAAACAGAGTTTCAGAGAAGCTGAGGATCTCGCCCAAAGTTACATTGTTAGAAAGTTGTTGTGCAAGGATTTAAAAATGGATCCATCTTCTCTACCACAGTCTCCTTAGGTCAGTAGTAGGTAAAACTGGCCTTCCTTTCATTAAAGTCCTTTCTTTCATAGATATGGAATAAAGCTGAGAGGGCCAGAACCATATCCCTCTCTCATAACAATGCCATATACATGGAAGAGAAAATAATGAATGAATTTATGAATGAATAAATCATGCCTGAAGATGATTACTGTTTTTGTCATTTTAGTGTTCAAATTAATTACATATGTTTACAGTTGCTATTCCTATTTAGTTGTTTCTTGAGCACCTAGCACAGTCTTCAATCATAAGTTCCTGATAAGAAAATAATTGAGTACTATAATATACTAAAGTGCAAATATTGTTACTCTACAGTCCTTAGGTTAAACAAGTTGTAAGGAAATAAATATTAGAATTATACACAAAGTAAAATTAATTATTAGGCAAATGTGACAGAAGAGGGCTTTCCTGGTGGCGCAGTGGTTGAGAATCTACCTGCCAATGCAGGGGACACGGGTTCGAGCCCTGGTCTGGGAAGATCCCACATGCCACGGAGCAACTAGGCCCGTGAGCCACAACTACTGAGCCTGCGCGTCTGGAGCCTATGCTCCGCAACAAGAGAGGCTGCGACAGTAAGAGGCCCGCGCACCGCGATGAAGAGTAGCCCTCGCTCGCCGCAACTAGAGAAAGCCCTCACACAGAAACGAAGACCCAACACACCCCAAAATAAATAAATAAATAAATTTACTTTAAAAAAAAAAAAAAAAAAAATGTGACAGAAGAGACCCTGATATTTGAAGTCAATTGAAAAGTAAAAGTAAACAAAAGGAAGTTACATATTATATTTAATGATATTGGGTGATGTTAACAGAAATAAAAATCTTAAAACTGGGAAGTAACAACTTATACTAATTTACAGATCATGGCTCAGGATTAATTGATTACATCAGGATTTAATGTATCTATGTCTAAAAGGATTTGGAAAACCTGGAGAGTCCAGAGAAGGAAACCAGAATGCTTAAATACTGAAAACATTCAGAGGAGGTGAAGTTGAATATCCAGGGGAAAGTCAGCTATGTAATGGCTTAATGAGTGACTTCAGACACAGAACCTTTATTAAGTGGCAGGTGCTGGTCTCTTCAGAGCACGTGTCAAGGCAAAACTGGCTTGAACAGCAGGAAGTGAGAGGCTGGCTAATGACAAAAGAAACTCCTCTTCACAGAAGTTTCCCTTGTGCCTTTTGCTAGACAGTCCCCCCAAAGGTAATCATTTCTAGTGCCATAGATTATTTTGCCTATTATTAAACTTCATATAATTACACATTATGTACAGATATGAAGCAGATTCTATCCATCGAGCCTATCATGATATGTGATTTTCTCTTCTCTTCTAGGATCCCCTATTCTACAATACAGAGTTCCAAACAGACCATTTACGGTATGAGGAAGGCCTGATTACAGCTGGAGTTCCAGTCAAAAGCCTCATAGGGTTCCTCATAGACCCCAAGAGCTGAATGTGTTGCAGCCAGAGTACCATACTGTCTGCAGGAGGATGGCCACTCTTGGTTCTCAGCAACTGGTGGCAAAATCAGAACATGGGCTTCACAGCCTCACTGCTCGGTTCAAGTTCCACCTCTTCCTCTTACTAGCTGTGTGACCCTGGGCAACTGTCTTAACCATTCTCTTTGACCCTCCAATCCCACTCTTTTTCCACTCTCTACCCTTCTCCCCATTCTCCTCTCCCCTAAGAAACTTAACTTTATGCATGATGTGTGCTTGGACTTTGGCACTGGGTTCAGCCAATGGAGAACCTCAGGAGGACTGCAGAGGGTAGGCAGAGAGTAGAGTCAGGGTATTTATTCTCCTTCTACCTCCCATCACTACAGTACGTGTTGTCTTAGCTGGCTGTCCCTACTGAAATCATGAAATTATTCTCAAGACACCTTCTCTCTGTTTCTTTGTTTGGTAATAGCTCAGTTATTTCAGCGTTAGGTTACTGCCCTATCCTTGGTGCCTCCCCAACTTTCCTTTAACACCTTTGTAAATATTTTGTATTAAAATAAAAGGAAAGAAAGAATGAATGACAACAATAACAAACTCAAATTATCCCAATTTGAGTGTGCTCTCTGTGCCTAATTTCTTCATACAGAAAGAGTTTTTATTTCCTATTTTACTTTATGAACATGAAATGTACACATGGTGCTTAGATCAGTGTTGACGGGAAGTAAGTATTCACTGAATGTTAGTTCTTTAGGTGGAGGAAGACTGAAGAATGCCCTGTTGCCTTCACCTTCATGCCCCGTCAAGGCAGGGAGTCCTGCCCAAGCTGATGCCCTCCCTCAGAGGCAGAGCTACACCTCTATTGCTGGTCTAGAAATAGTTTCTCTTGATAATGTAGGAGAGGGAGAGGACTCCTCTCCCCAATACCATGCTCAGTTACAGCTACCTAAGGCCAGTGTAGACCCTATCTTCGTTCTCAAGTACAATGAGTCCTTCCAAAGTACCCACTGTGCTGGCATGACTGAGTCCAAGGAGCCCTCCAACGTCAGCCACATGATGTGTCTTTAAACACCCCAGAATCAAGTCAGGCTAGTCGCACTGACTCCAGACTGTTAGCAAACTATTCATTTGCTAGGGCTGCCATAACACAGTGCCACAGACTGGAGGGCTTAAACAGCAGAAATGTATTTTCTCACAGTTCTGGGGGCTAGAAGTCCAAGAATAAGGTGATGGCATGTTCATATGGTCTTCTCTCTGTACCAGTCTATATCCAAATTTCTTCTTCCTTTAAGGATACCAGTCATTTTGCATTAGGACCTAACCTAATGACCTCATTCTAACTTGATTACCTCTTTAAAGACCCAATTTCAAATATGGTTACACTCTGAAGTACTAGGGATTAGGACACTTCAACATATGAATTGAGGGGGAGGGGCACAACTCAGCCCACAATAGGCTCTCTTTCTGTCCATGGTAAGTACTTTGTGGTGTGAAAGGGCCGTTTATTTCTACCATCTGGTCTCACTAGGGAAGATTTGAATTCATCACTACAAAAAAAAGTAAAGTGAGGCAGCACGTGGCTTCCTTTCAATGGGTGGCTTCTGGACTCGCTACACACATTTTCTCATTCCCTCCCAGTATCCTGGGCAATAGGTGTAAAGGCTCCAGGACGGTTGCTGCCTTACACTTATACAAGTAAAGGGACTATTCAAATTACTCTTCTTGGTACTGTGAGGTCCTCCAAGGCTGTCTGTGGTTGTGTCTAAGGATGGAGTAGACAAGACTAGCAAGTCCTAGAAATATATATATATATATATATATTTCCTTTAATTTCACTCCACTAAATACTGATTAAATACTGAAGCTAGCTACACATTGTGGAACCACCATCCCGTTAGCTATTTTTAAATGTAACAAATCCATTCATCTTCAATCGTTAACTATTGATATGCCTGGAAGCAGGAACCTGAACCAGGTGACCTCTTGAGAAGACTTTGTTGTCAAATTATGTCATGGATTAAATGGCCAGAAGCCTGGAGGAATATAAAATAAGTCCAACTCCAATCCTTAGGATGACACGGTGAGAGCCAGGTACAACTGTATTAATCAGTGTGTGGCAAAAATGCTTATGCCTGCTAATGAGATGACAGTGGCTGTGTTGAGCAAACTGTCATGGTGAAAGCATCCCTGCATGGTGCCTATGCCCTTGGGCACTTGTCCAATCACCATGTGAACAGCAGTGGCTGAGCAGGACAGGCTTTATAGATGGAATTCATGAGCATAAAATCTCTCTCTAAGACTATTACTTCTACTCATTGAAAAACTAATTCTGCTAAACATACTAAAGGGGGAAATTCTAGTCCATATTGAAATAACATTAAAAAATAAGGAATAGGGGCTTCCCCGGTGGCGCAGTGGTTGAGAATCTGCCTGCTAATGCAGGGGACATGGGTTCGAGCCCTGGTCTGGGAGGATCCCACATGCCGTGGAGCAACTAGGTCCGTGAGCCACAGCTACTGAGCCTGCGCGTCTGGAGCCTGTGCTCCACAATAAGAGAGGCCGCAATAGTGAGAGGCCCGCGCACCGCGATGAAGAGTGGTCCCCGCTTACAGCAAGTAGAGAAAGCCCTCACACAGAAATGAAGACCCAACACAGCAAAGACCCAACACAGCAAAAATAAATTAATTAATTAATAAACTCCTACCCCCAACATCTTCAAAAAAATAAGGAATAGATTCTGTTGCCGTATAAGAGCTCCATTACAATAGCCAAAAGAAAAAAAATAATGTTCATGACATCTCTTCCCTGTGGTGTTTTGTAACTTACAAAGCTTGGGCTGAGAGCTTAAAAATATTGCATATTAAATCTTGCTGAACATTAGGAATAAAGTAATGGAAACAGAATGCTGTATTTTATATCTGCAATTTCCTTTCATAGAATACTGTCTTATCATTTTAGGGAGAAAGGGCAGAATAATCCCATAATGAAACTATTTATTACATCATTTTATTTTCATAACAACCTTGTTCTCATTGCATTTTACATAAATGAGAGCTAAATAAAATGCTTGTTAAAATATATACTTGCTTTAATATATAAACAGATGAAACATTCAATTCAATGAAGTAGGATGGAGCCTTAACCTGTAGGGAGCAAGGGTTCATGACTAAGGATTGATGGAGTGATTCTATGCTTTATCAAATCACTTAAGCCAAAATGGAGTGTAAGTTAATTGGCTATTTCAAAGCACTGTAAAGACTGTTACACGGTTTAAAAAGCATCCGTTTCCATTATCATCAATGCGATAAGTGTAAAGCCATTTTACACTGTTTCTACATGATTTTACTGTATAGAAAGGAAAATGCATTATATTATGTTAAGGTACATGGTTTTTTTTCAACATTGCTTCTTTGTGAAAACTTATAACTTATGATAAATATTCCCCCCAAAAAATAGCTCTAATGAATCAGATAAAATAATGCTGTTCCACTTTAAAAATAGGGAAAATTTATAAGAAAAATACAGTTGAAGAAGCCAAAATTGCATTTGGGCATACAAGAAAAACAAAAAAATCATTTAACGTATGTAAGAAAGAAGGCAAAGTGATTTCTTTTATTAATGTAATTTTTAGAATTCACCAAATAAGTTATATCAATATAGAAAAAGTACAGCACAAAAGGGCTTACAGCAAGAGTTAATTCTCTTTCCCACAGGTACCCTGTCCCCTAGGTACCCTGCCTTTCTCACTACAATTAGCTTGTCTAATGAGTTGTTTTTATGTTTATAAATATATGTTATGTATATATATAAACATGTGCTTGTGTACCTTTTCCAAGTTAAAAAATAATAAGCAGCTTTTTAGACTTTTATTTTTTTACTGAACATTATATCTAGGAGATTGTTCTAGAGTAGCCTGCACATATGTGCCTGCACACACACACACACACACACACACACACACACACACACACATATTTTTTAATAGCTGAATAATATCCCCTCTGGGAGTGTACCACTATTTAGCCAGTCTTCTGCTGACAGGCATTTAAACTGTTTTCAATGTGTTGTTCTTATAAACAGTTACTGCAATAAATCCGAGTAACTATGTCAAATCCACACGTAGAAATAAGTTCCGTCCTAGATGTGGAACTGCAGCATCAAAAGTTTATAGACATTACTTATTTTTACAAAAACTGAAAATCTCCATACTGATGAGGGAATTTGAGGCACATATTAACAGTTTACTATCTAATTAGGTTGCACCAGTTTATACTCTTCCAACAGTGAATGAGACGACAAGTTTGTAAGCTGTTCTCCAAAGCTGTGCTGCTATTATGAATTTATTCAGGGATATAGAGCACCTGCTCTGTGCCAGGTGCTGGAGCTATTAAGAGGAATGATAGAGACAATGTCCCTGATACTCTGGAGTTTATACATTCTTCATATTATATGAAAAAAACAAGTCAACAATTACATAGACAAAATATTTTCAGGTAGTAAAAAGTACAATAAAAATAAAGTTGACAAAGAGGATAGAGTGATGGGGTAGGAGAACCTAAGAGGTGGTCAAGGAAGACCTTTGGAGAAGGTGACACTGGAGCTGAGGCTAAATGAGACGAGGAGACACATAGATTCAGAAGGGCCAGCTAAAAGAGGGAAAACAAGTAGAAAGGTCTGGAGGTTCCTTGCTGGATGTGTTCAAGGTGGAGCAGGAATACGAGCCAGTCTAGAGCAGAGGAGGGGAGCAGAGGGTAGAAGAAACGTTTCCCAGAGGCAGACAATAGCCAATCAGAGAGGACTTTGTAGGACAGCATCTTCAAAGCGAGGGAAGACCATCATCAAACATTTTGATTTTTGCAAATTTGACAGGTTAAAAAATATTACTTTGTTTTAAATTTTTATGTAATTATGAGTAAAAGCAAATGTTTTTTCATATACTTAAAAAGAATGTTTTTTCCTATAAGTTGCCCTTTTACATCCTTTGTCAACTTTTAAATGACTTGGTTCTTATTCTTATATTAAGGAAATTAGCACATTCAATGATGTCTATAATACAAAATTATTATTTGAATTTGTCTATTGATTTTTTAAGGTTTCTAAACAGAGTGGGAAACTTTGTTTTGTTTCTGATTTTAGAGGAAATGCTTACAGCTTTTCACCATTGAGTATAATGCTATTTTTCAGCTTATCGTATATGGCCTTTATTATGGTGAGGTATATTCCCTCTATACCTATTTTCTGGAGTTTTTTAAAAATCATAAATGGATGTTAAATTTTGTCCAAAGCTTTTTCTGCATCTATTGAGATAAACATATGGCTTTTATTCTTCAGCTTGTTAATGTGGTGTATCAACTTGATTGATTTGTGAATACTGAAGCATCCCTGCATCCAGGGAATAAATCCCACTTGGTCATGGTGTTCCTGCTGAAAAGTCAGCTGATAGACTTATGGGAGGTTCCTTATACATAACTTTTTGCTTTTCCCTTGCTGCTTTTAATTTTCTCTCTGTATCTTTAATTTATGCCATTTTCATTACAATGTGACTTGGTATGGTCCTCTTTGGGTTGATCCTGTTTGGGACTTTGTGCTTCTTGGACTTGGATGTCTGTTTCTTTTCCCAGGTTAGGGAAGTTTCAGCTATTATGTCTTCAAATATGTTCTCTGCCTCGCTCTCTCTCTTTTCCTTCAGGGACCTCTATAAATGTGAATGTTAATATGCTTGATGTTTTCCTAAAGGTCTCTTAACCTGTCCTCATTTCTTTTTATTCTTTTCTCCTTTCAGGGTCAATGATTTCCACTACTCCATTTTTCCACTGCTAAAGCACTCTCTTCATATATTGTTGTTTGGGTTATAGGTGTTTCCTACTTACCTGGGAGACTGATTGACCTTTTCTATTTTTCAATTACTTATAATTGGGCTTGGCTTCAGAAATAAGGGTGATTGGATCAAAGATAATTTTACCCCCATCTTATATTGAAAGCCCTGGGACCTTTATTTTCTTAACTGGGACCTACTACATTGAGAGCAAAAATGGAAGAGTCATCTTTCTCTCTGGTAGTGGGCATATTCATCAAGGTACTTACAGATATATCACACTGTAAATTTTAAAAGGGTCATTGTGTGTTTGAGTTTGAAGACAAATCTTGGTCTAATTTGAAAAAATAATGACAAACAGCTCACCATGGAGAATAGACTAATTCTTTAATGTATGGAATTTCAGTTCAATTCTAAACAGGGATATATGTCATATATTATATTCTAATACTCCAAAAATCATTTAGTGACTCAGCTACTCATATGCAGTTCTACAGCCAAAAATTTCACAGCTACTTAGGATTTCAAATAAATTCAATTAAGGATAAGCAGCTGCCTTAAACTATATTTCTATTCTATTTAAATAAATCTAATTCTCTAGACAATTCTCCTGATTTTGTTTTTACTGTGATATCACTGTTATCATTTTTGATAGAAAGTCTTGCCAGGGGTGAGAAGGAATACATAACCATTTTTATATGAGCATAGAGAGACAATTTATAAGCTTTGCTCCTATTATCATTAAGGAGAATTAAAAGTCCAAATAGCCATGACTAAAGTACAGACTGTATCCCTATATTTCTGAACTCAATATGACATATATATATATATATATATATGTACTGACACCATATAATTATGATGAACAACATTATTATAATACAAGGAAAACTAACTGGGGTGCTGCCTTTTTTTTCTTTAGCAACTCCCTCCAATTTCAAATGAAAAAAGGTCTTGCTTCAATTAAATTATTAATGTCATAATAATCTGTCATTAGAATCAATACCTGCTTTATTATTCATAGTGCATAGAGCGTTAAAATGGACCTTCTCTGAAATAAATTTAGTGCCTTGTCACAATACAATATGATTTTACAATATTGCTAATGTGCACAAAGCATTCAAATATAGAATATTGACGTGTCGGAGATTTATGACAAATGTGAGGAGAAGATGAATCTTAAGCTTTCATGTCACTTGACTGAGGTCAAAAAAATCAATACTATTCATAATGTATCTTTCACCCACAGTCTTAAATGAAAAACCTTATAAGCATAGAGAGACTTTATTTTTCATCTTGGCTGTAAAAATGCTCTAGAATTGAGGTTAATAGGGAAAATAAATGAAAACTAATTAGTAGGAAAGTGAGCTAATTACATTTGGGAGATGTACAGTGACCTAGGACTAGGGAGCTGGATATACACTCAATATGCTTTCCGCATTTTGATCCTTACTTTTATCTGCAGGTATGTTTAATGTTTGTGAAATCTAAGAAGTACAGTGGTGTTGGCAATAGTCACACCTCTCTTCTCAACTTTGACTTTTATGGATTTTACAACATGCAAAATAGCCAGCAACTGCATTTTGATTTATTTTACTAATTTACTGTTTCCTAATTCTTTCAACACAACAAGATTTTTAGGCATACTGAGCACAGTGTTTAATTCTTCTAATTCTTTTCATCCCTAAAAATTAGTGTAGCCCAAATGTTGGTATCCTATTACCCTTGTCAATGAGTAGTTTAGAAATAGGCAAGTCACCCAGTTCTGGTCAATGATACATAAGAGGAAGTCTCTTAGGGGCTTCTGGGAAAAAAAATCTTTCTTCTTAAAAAGAAGACTCAGAAGAAAGAAAGCCATTCTTCCTTCTCTAAATTTTATCTAGTTATTCAGGAACTTCTAGAGTCATCTTCACACCCTGGGGAAGTCAGATTAGCTGACTTGGAAAGGATGCAGAGCTGAGAGATGAAAGAACTTGATTACGTTGTAAAATTGTCTTCAGATAAGCCTGGAGATCACCTTATCTTTGGGTTATTTTATTTAAGACAAATATCCAATTTTAAGCCATTCTGAGATGCAGTTCTTTCTATATTGCAGCCAAAACGTATCCTAACTGATGCTATCAGTCATGATCAGAAATTAATTGAAGATTATTTTTCATATTTTCTTTATTCTTTGATGTGAGGAGACTATAGTCTTTAACTGTATGATCATGGAATTAAAATGGCTACTGAACCTAATTATAAATAACTGAACCCATTTTAGCTCAGAGAAATGATAGTAGTCCTAACTTATATACTTGATCCATAGTTCAGTATTTTTAAGAAACCCTGTTTTTAGCTCTGAAATGATTTCAAGTATTAGGATAATTTCATATAACTCTATTAATAGGTTGGTCCTGAGCAATATTTCTCCATACGTACGTTCTGCAAACATTTACTCAGTGAATAGTGAGAGAGGTAAACACATGAAATTGTGACAAGTGCAGTGACAGAAATTATGCCCAGGATATTCTGAGAACATTAAAGACAGGTACTACCTAATCTAGCATGGAGGAAGAGGAAATACCGAGGAAGGTTTTCTGGATAAAATTACACCTGAGCTGAATCTTGAACAATGATTAGGGCTTGCCAATTGAAAGAAGGAGATAATACGAGGATATAAAGAAAAGAAAAGAAAACAGATCAATAAAAATAGAAAGGTATGTATGTTAGAATTATGAGTCCAGGGAGTGAGACAAGAAGTGAAAATAGATGAGGCTGAAGATAAAAGTACAATATAGTGGTTAAAAGCAAAGATTTCAGAGTCATAGTGTTCTGAATGTCAATCACTCATTCAATCAATAATTACCAAGTTTCAGTTATAAATCCAATTCTGTGACAGGCATTAGTGATACAGTAAAAATCTTTGTCATCATGGAGCATACATTGTAGAGAATGAGAGTGACAAAAAATTAAAAACAAAATAGACATGTAAAAAAAGAACTGTCAGTTATAAAGGGTGTTGAAAACAAAGGGCTGAGATAGAAATTTACAACAAATACGTATTTTAAATAGGATGGTTGTGGCGGATCTCCCTGAGAATGTGACAGGCTGAACTTAAAAGTTGATAAGGACTCAGCTTTGTAAGGAGTGAAAGAAAGAGCTTTTCCAGCCATCTCAGAAGAACTGCCATATATACAGTACAGTCAAAAACACATCTCTATCCACAAAAGCAAAACCACTTGCCAAAAGGAACAGTAACCACGTCCTTGCTTTTCTTTATAATTGTATCATCCAAGTGTGCACCTCAAATACTAAAGTTTAATTCTGCCCATTTCTTCTTTTTAGTTGATATAATTTAAGTTTTTTAATGTATAGTTTTATCCTCAATCCGTTGCTTTTTTCTTACATGTGTATATTGAAGAAACTTGGTCATTTAATCTGTAAAGCTACCCACCAGAAGAAGAAATAACTTTTATCAGCCTCCTTTTGGACAGCTCTTTTGTACATATTACTTATCTGCTCTTATGTCCTTTCAGAAAGTTTAAAAATAATATCCTTAAAGGGTGCACTCCTAATTTCCACAAGGAACGATTTCCTCTCAGCACGCTCCCATTTTAGGGGTGGAATGCCTTATCTGATTGGTGTATTGGGGAATAAAACTTTGGCAGGATTGGCTCAACTTTCTTTCTTCCTCTTGAGAGTTGTCAGAGCGAGTGCAAGTTTCTGCTTTTTCTGGGCCTCTGCTGATAGGCAGCGGTTGGGCAGTGCTAATGGTGGAAACACCTGTCCCAGTTCAGAGCTGGTGTGACTGTGTGAGTGAGATGGCCCAATTCTGAAGAGCACTGCTGATAACCCCACGTGGCTAACTTAGAGCCATGTCCTCCCCTGGGCCACTCCCAGTGATATAAGCAATATTTTGGCCCCATGGCATACCTTTGCTTTATTTCTTCAAATGTTCAAGGCCCTGCAGAGGAACACTGGTACCCAGAGATCCAAACAAACATCTGTTCATTTTATTTCAAGATTCACTTTAGAAGCATGTGATGAGCATTATGAAATGCATCTTGTTTAAGTAATAAGTACATTTCTAGCAAAGTTAGTTAAATTTAGACTTTGTGATTTGACTTACCTAATATTTAAAGTGTAATAAGGTTGCACATCATTTTTTAAAGTAATTCTTTGGTAAAATTCATTACATAATTTAGTAAATTTCATATTAATTATGTAATTTGGTAAAATTAATTATATCTTCAGTTTCCTTTTATCAGATTTGTTTGCTGGAATATTTACAGAGATTTTGTGAATGCAAAGTCAGGTATTGAGAATGAACTTCTAAATGACCACACTGAATTCAGGAAAGAAGCAGTGCATGTGTGGTTTTGGGAGAAATTCCACAGAATATTGGAAACTTGACATGTAGGAACACTGCATGGATAAGACACACTATTTATGTAAAATATCTCCACACCCTATGCTTCTAGATGGATGCAGAACTCCACTGTGAGGTGGCTATCCCACTCCAATATTGATGTGTAGCAAATGGAAACATCTGGTCATTTTTGTTCCTACTATCTTTCCACAGTATGGTCATAAAATAAGGCTTTATCCAAAATGTTTGTTATACTAACGTATGCTAAACTTTAGCCAAATAAGTCTCTATAATCCCATAAAATGAATTGAGAATAAATTTATCTTCATGGAAGGCTTTTAAAAAATCTTTTCTTTTGGAGTTTTAGATATTTACTTTAGAGTTTTATTCCCAAACATAGTGATTTATTTTACTTATTTATATCAAAATAAAAATACAAAAGTTCTTTTAACTAAAGACTATTGTATAACCTATCATTTCATTACTTACTATATGTAACTGTTATGAAGACTGTCACATAAATTTATAGGTAAGAAGTTATTTTACTTTTAACTTCATTTATTGAAAATCTATGTTTCATAGTTGCAATATAATCCCCTTGCTGGTAATTATAATTTAGAAAGTTCAAGTCTAACTCTGTATATCATTGCTTCTGCCAAAAGTTCTTCAGTAAATCTCTGCTCTTTTGACCTGAATATCTACAGTTAATCTTTACAAGTCTTCAGCAGCATCACAGGTTAAAAGCATATCTCATCTTCATTTATAAATCTACTTCTTTGTTTTCATGTATAAATATTTTATTTAACAAATAAAATCATGTTACTTTAATGAAAAAAGAGAGTATTTTGATCAGCAACATAGTTCACCTCGATGGTTAGAACGGTAATCATATAAACAGAGTATCTTTACCTGGAAGAGACAAAAGGCTCTATTGATTTGTTCAATACTAATATTACTAAATAGAACATGAAATAGGCAGATGCAACTATATAAGTGATTTTTCAGTGTAAAGAGTATTAGAAAGATGATTTAAAAGAGCTTTATTCATTGCAATTCTATTTTTAGACATGTCAATTGTATAACAGAAATATTATCACCATGTCAACCAGCTTTCATACTGCCTCTTGACCAGATAAAACAAATGGTTTGCATGGCAACCAGGTTGCCAAGTTGTTACTGATATGGATTCATAGACTGTTGGATATTTTGTAGCCAATTTGAATTAAATGCATTTTTACCTCAGTGTGAAAACAGGAACTGACACATTCCTTTGAAATGTCATCTGTAAAACTATAAGGATAAAAAGTAAAATATGTAAATATATATATATATTTAGAGAAGACAAAGTGGATTTATAAAGAAATAATTATGGATATTATGTTGTATACATTACTGATGCCATCAACATTATCTTGTCTTTCAACCATTTTTTCCTACGAGAGTGAATTTTGCAACAGACAAATCCATAATTATAGTTGGAGATTTAAATACTCATCTTTCAATAACTGATGAAACAAGTAGACAGAAAATCAGTAAGATTTTCTGATCGAGAAGACATAAAATCCACCAATTTGACCTGATTGACATTTACAGAGCACTCCATCCAACAACAGCCAAATGTACATTCTATTCAAATGCATCATAACACTTACTAAGATAGATCATACTATGGACCAGAAAGCGAGTCTTGATAAACTTAAAATGATTCAAGTCATACAATCTATGTTCTCTGACTATACTGAATTAAATTAAAAAGCAGTAACATAAATATCTCTGGAAAATTCCCCCAAATTTGGAATTCATTCCTATCATTACCATTCTTCATCCATGGGTCAAAGAACGAATCAACAGGGAAATAAAGAAGTATTTTGAAGTGAATAAATATAAGGAAATAAATATAATAATACAAAATATCAAAATCTGTGGGATGGTATTAAAGCAACACTTAGGGGTAAATGTACAGCCCTAACGCTCTACATTAGGATAAAGAGAAAGTTTTCATATCAATGACCTCAGCTTCAACATTAAGAAACTTTAAAAAAGCAAATGAGCCTCAAAATAAGCAGAAGAAATAAAATAAATATCAATTAAATAGAAAACAAAAATACAATTAGAAAAAAATCAGTGAAACCCAAAGTTGATTCATTGAGAAAACAAACTAATAAATCTCTTAGAAAAAAAAAAGAAGAGAAGACACTACCAATATCAGGAATAAGAGAAGTGACATGACTTATGACTATGTAAAAACCATTTGATCTTTAAAAATTTTTTTCCTTACATTTTTTCTACACTGTCCCCCAAGCCTCCATCTAATCTCAATAGTCCACCTCCTTTCAGCAACTTTCAAAATGCACCCTTCATGTCTGCATTTTTTTCTTCCATTTTAAAAATCTGGTTTCTATAAACTTGGATTTCATTTCTTTTCATTGTCTTCCCATTTTCATTCTTGAATGTTGTTTTTGTGCCTTGAAGTCTTGTTTTGTATAGAAAATTGCCTTCTCTTCTGTCTCTGCACTCCTTCAATGACAGTTTACTTCTGTAAATACGGATGCAATTGTGTTTCTCCCTTTACTACCTCTTTCTCTGTTTCTAAGGATTTTGTGACAAACCTGGTTGGAAAAAACTTCAACCATCAGACCATACAAACACCCCCATTGGTTTAAATAAAGGAAGAGTGACTTCTCACCATAGTGCCACTTACTATAGGTTTTGTCTAAATTCTACAGCAAATAGTGGATATCTTGGTTTAGTATGCCCACTAACCTGTATTTAATCTTTACTGCATTTGATGACTCTTTAACATATGTTGTGGTCTGGGGTTACTCAGATCATCTAACCTCACTGAAAATGGAGTTCAGGTTTCTGTTTTGTGCACTCCTTGTTGCTACTGGGTAACTTTCAAGAGAAGAAGTCATTTTAAGATCAGGTATGTCTTCTATTTTAAACTATATTTTCTAATAAGAAGTTTATGAAGCACAGTAATGTTTTAAGAATAATATAGTTTATTTACTTTGGAAGTATTAATGTAGTTTTAATCATTAAGAATTTAGAAATAAAAAACCTTTCCATTTAATTGGCATTTCAAAGGATTTTTGGTGATGCATTGATTAAATATCACATTAATAAATAAAAATGATATAAATAGGGCTTCCCTGGTGGCGCAGTGGTTGAGGGTCCTCATGCTCATGCAGGGACACGGGTTTGTGCCCTGGTCCGGGAGGATCCCACATGCCGTGGAGCGGCTGGGCCCGTGAGCCATGGCCGTTGGGCCTGCGCATCCGGAGCCTGTGCTCCGCAGCGGGAGAGGCCACAGCGGTGAGAGGCCCGCGTACCGCAAAAAGAAAAAGAAAAAAAAAAAATATATATATATATATAGTCCTGAGAGCTAATTTTATTTTCATATCATTTATTCCAGTATGTAGTATTAAACTGGCATATTTATCATCTTATCAGAAAATGAACATATAGAAACTATAGCTGTCTTGAATCTAAACACAACCTAAAGAAAAATAAAACAGAGAGTACTAATTAGAGAATGTATGAAATTTTAGACATCAAGTTGCACTTTAGAAAGCAATTCATAATTTTATAACAAAAATCTTTACATTCTAGAAAACAATTGAGAATTTTTTTAACTAAAATCTTTACCAAATATAAGTTTGTTTTGCCTTTCCCTATTTGGGGATATCAAGGGGTTAATTCCATGGGTTTTCTGGCTTGGTGAGAGAAAGCTGAGAATGAACATCAGCTTTTAGAATTATATCGTTCCTACTTCAGTCTCAGCTAAAATTGCCAAACAAAGCACATACTCCTGTGAACTCCAGGAAATCCATTATCACACTTCTTTTAATCATTTCAATATACTGGCAGTATTTTCTGTTTCAGTTCTAACTCAAAGAATGCTTTTAACTTCAAATGGTTTCCAAGATATTTTTTGAAATAAAGGAACATTTTTTCATAAAATTTTCCAAGTTTTGCAGTGAAGAATAAGTTTTATAAATATAAATTACTTGGGAATATTAGAAAGTCATGTAAATTTTATAACTAATGTAATAGAGCCTCTCTTATCCGTAGCTAGGGTGTTTGACTACATTATATTTGTTCTTTCTGAGTAAATCAATAAGAATAATTTTAAAGTATTTTAGTTTCAAATAAGTAATTCTGGCACAAGGTACAAAATTCAAAACAAACAAAAGGGAATCAGTTCAACTCAACCTCTCAGCCATTCGATATCCCTACTTAGAGACAACCTACTACCCCCAATGTCTCATAGAGTATCCAGAGGTGATCTGTGTATATAAACTACACACACACACACACACTTTCTTTAAAACATAAATAGAAGTCTATATACATTTTTATGTACCTTACATTTTCTATTCAGTAATACATTTTGACAATTACTCCAGAACAAACGGAAGTACCTTATTCTGCTGAACAGCTGCAAAGTATTGCATTGCGTGAGTGTGTCATGACTCATATAGTTAGTCCTCCATTGTTGTTCAAGTAGATTATTTCTAATCATTTGCTAGTATTATCATTTTCGACATTAATATTCTTTTATGTTTCACATACGTATGAGTAAATTTGTAAAATAAACTCCTACAAGTGAAACTACTGGGTAAAAGAGTATATTCATTACAAATTTTTATAGGTATTGTGAAATGCTTTCCATAGAACTATACAGGATGTGTCAAATTTGACTCGCACACAATATTAGCATATATGAATGCTTATTTCCCCAAAATGCTAACAGATATATTTTCAAATAACCTCACCTTTGTTCATCTAAAAGGTAAAAAAAGTATCTTTTTAGTTTTAACTCAAATTTCATTTTTTCTTTTCAATATAGAAAAATATATATTGCTTCTAGCGCCCACTTCTTTTACCCTTCACTTATATGAGCCAGGCTGACCTCAGCCTCAAAGAGGCCCTGCCAACCAGTTGTATGTCCTTTCTTATTCTTCATCATCCTCATATAACCTTATACAGAATATACACACCTAAACATGTGCCTACATATATATTATTTTATCATTTTTATTTTACAAAAGTGTGATCATCTTATTTTTCCTGTCAATGTTTTTCTTTTCATACATAATTATAACTCTAAGATAACTGGCTTAGCTTTAATTTATATTTTTCATTAGCTACATAAGATATAAGTCATTTAATCATTCCTCTACTGTTGAAGATTTACTTCATTTCCAGATTTTTACCTTTTTACCTTTATAAACATGTGAGTTCATATATTTTTACATACTAAAACAATTTTATCACAACTTTGTAATAAATTAATTCACTTATATTGGGATCTATGTCTTAACTGTCAATTTTGTTTAGCTGAATTATCTATTCATTTTTCTATATCAGATTTATGTTAATATCAGGGACCTTAGACCATATTCTAATTCCTAGTAACACAAGTCCCTTCCATTGTTTTCAAACATTTGGCTTTTCTTGGGTATACATTATTCCAAATATATATTATAATTGTATATACTTATAAAAATCTGAAATGCTAGTAAGAATTACTTTAAATTTACATGTTGATTTTGGGGGAGTTAAATCTTACATTGTGTCTTTCCATCAAAAAATGGGTTATGAATTTTCATTTGTTCAGACCTTGTTTTATGTTCTTCAACACGTCATAGTTTTAATCATAAAGGCCCCATGATCCTCTTATCAAATTCATCACAATTGCATATTATAATATTACTACATATAAAACATTAAAAATTAATATTTCTGTTGACTAATTGTAAAAATAAAAAGTAAATATTGGGTTTTGTATATCTATCTTGTAGCCAGCCACTTTGCTATATTGTTTATTAATGCCAAAAATAGAAAACTCCACAGAATTGTTTCAGGTTTTGATGTGTAGCAACATGTCATAAGGAATTGAATTCCTCCAACAATCATATAAGCTTAGAAATCATTGTTTCTCTGACTGAACCTTGGTTGATATTCCAACACAGCAGAGGATTCAGTTGAAACTGTAAGATAATAAATTTGTGCTCTTTAAGTAAGTAAGTTTCAGGGAATATCGTTATGCAGCAATATATAACTAATACAATTTTCAATTTACTGTTTTATTTCATTTTAATTAACAGATGCTCCCTGTATTGTCTACTTATAGAAATTTACTGCTGTTTTGTTTCTTGATAAATGCACAGAACAAAATAGTCATTTTAAAAATGTTTTATGAACATTTGAAAAGAATATTTTTAAGATTCAGGGTTCAGTGCATGTCAGTTAGTCGCACTATATTCATCATATTATTAAGGTTTTTTCTATGTTTACATAACTTTTAATCCACTTAGTTTATTGGACTGAAGGGGATAAATTAGGCTACTCAGTATGGGTTTCCATTTTTGTTGCTTTCAATTTACAAATTTTCATGAACTGTTATTTGGTGCAAAGATATAGTGAAAAAAGCCTTACTTTGTCTTTCCTTTTATTATTATAGAGTCTCCTTTTTCTAGTTTAATGTTATTTGCTCTAACTTTTCAAATTTGTTGTCTATTTTGAACTTGATTCCAGTTTTTTTAATGTAAATATTCCTAGGATATCTTTGTACATATTTTTACTTTTATATTTCTGAGTTACTTTGAGATGAGTCACTTATTTGTGTGCATGTGTATATATGTATGTATCTGTATATATATGTTTATGTGTACATGTATGTATGTATATCTTAGTTTTTCAACCAATTTTTCTTTTAATAGAGGTATTTAGCTCATTTACACTTAATTGATATAGAAAGTAGTTTTGATCTTAGAACTGCCAACATATATATACTCATATACTTCTCTTTTTATTGGATTCAAAAACAGTCTACACTATATGACACTCTTTTCCTATGGTATCTTTGTATATTTTTATTCTTTAAAAGATAAAACTAGAATTAGTATTTTTTCATGAGTCTGACATCTTCTCCTAGACTAAGCAAATGTAATTCTTTTTTTATGAAAAAAGGAATTGTATAATTTAAGTAGATTCCAAAAGTATTTAAGTAGAAATTACTGACAATAATTTGAACTCAAGAATATACAAATATAACTATTTTTCTTTTTATGACATGTGGATAATTACATTTAAGGTATTTCCAAAATTACCATTCCTGAAAAATAATTTACCCTAAATAACTTCTTCAGTGTGCAGTGAAATGTTCTTTTTTTACTTCTCAGTATTTATTCACTATTTCCACACCTTTTCAACTTTCTATACATTGTTCCAAATTTTCAAAGTCATGGCCGTATCTCTATTACCAGAAAGGTTTCCATTATTTCTCTGTATAGACCTGAAGTTAGTCTGGATTTTCAATCTGTATTGATATATTTCACACAGAGTTAGATTTATTCTTTAATTTCTTCATTGATTTAACAAATACTTTTGAACCTTTAATCTGTGCTCAGAATTATGCTATGACTTAGGGATGACAAGATAAAAAGTTACATGGTCACTGACCTTGAAAAGCTCATATCAAGTAGAATTTCTGAATTAATTTTAACTCCATTGCAGATATCCCATTTTGAAGCATATGACAAACTAAAGGCAGTTAAAATATTTTACAATGACAGTTTTCTTAGCACTGCTAACAACATTGCTTTGGTTACATTTCACATTAGAGAGTGGGGAGAAAATATTGGCCAAAAAAACAAATTCTTTAAAATCAAAAACCTGTATTTCCCATGCTTTCTAGAAAACAGATGCAATGAAAATTCATCATCATTCTTCTTTTCATAGTGAAGAAATTTAAGATTTTAATGTGTTCACTGAAGTTCTGCTCTGATAGGAGTTTTTAACTACTTGATTCAAAGCGCAGAAGTAGCTGACCCTTCTCTCACTTCTTTTAAAGGCTGGTTGAATGAGTGGGAAGTGAGGAAGACAAAGAGACGGCACCTGTGTGCACGATAGATGATTGATAGATAGAAAAGGGGCAGTGTCACTGGTAACGTCCTTCTTCCTTTTACTCTTTCCAGGAAATAGAGACAGAACAGTGATGAATGTGATAGCTCGGCTCTTTCATATACTGGATAATCACTGATCTAGGTTTTCCCAAACACTTTCAGTTAGTGTCTGCTGTCTCAACATAATTATTAGTAGTGTTCCATTTTATTCTCAAAAGCATCCCTATTTGGACAACAAAATTACACACTCACCTCATTATTATAGGGGTATATTAAGTTAATTAACAAGATTATATATAGATTTTTGTCATTCGTTCAGTATGCTACCTAAAGACTTTGAAGAGCTTTTGAAAGAAACAATATCTAGATCAAAAAGAGAAATCCTAAAAATTAAATGTCTTGCAATTGTTGGCAGTCATTTAATAGGGAACCATACAAAAACCAGGAAAATCCCAGTCTAATAACATGCCAGTCCAATTCACTCTTCCATTAAAGGAGAATTCTGGATCTCATGGAATCCACAGCCCACATAAGAAGTGGTTAATGAGGGAGGGTAGATGTTGTGAAAGAAAGTAAAAGTAAAGTCAAAGGATCTATTCACTAAACCATTAATTTCTAGCCATAACAAAACTATTTGAGAAGCATTCACTTTTGATCACTGTAAGAGAAAAAATAATGACTCCTGTTGACAAATATTAATACTATCACATGGAACCAACACTTCTTTTAAAATCATAACAGTAGATATCAAGATTGACAACCAGTTCTAGGTACTACAAAATAAAGGACAAATCATTAACTTATGACTTCATTATCTTACTTAACTTTAGAATCTAGTATAAACCTTCTCCATTCATTAGTCCTCATAGACCACCCTCAAATGCCATTGTATTTGTCAGCTTTCAAGAGGCTATGCTGCATAAGGAATCACTGCAAAATCTCACTAACTTAAAACAACAAATGTTTATTTCTTCCTTGAGTTCCATATAAACTGCAGCTTGACTGTGGCTTCGCTCTAGGCCCAGGGTCAGATATGCAATTTACTTATTCTTTCAAAGAAGAGCCAGAAGTTGAACTAAAGCAGTCACAATCAAAAATTTTTCTCAGGTGGGACTAATATCACATATGTCATATTCCATTGGCCAAAATAAATTACAGCCAAGCCTAACATCAGCAGGGCAGAGAAATATAACTCTACCACAAGATGAAGGAAGAGGAGTATTTCCCAACAAACATAAAATATATCACAGCCATAATCAATCAGTATTTCAGTACTTTTTTATGTCTTTCCAGTTGTTTGGAATGGATTTGCTAATCTCTTTATTGCCAAATTCTCCCACCTCTCAAGAATCAACTCAAACCAAGCAATTCCATAAGTCTTTTCCTAATGGTTTCAGTCCACTTTGTTTTTACTTTGTCCACTCTTCTGTGCATTTATATTTATCACTTATTTTGACATAAAACTATGGCTTGTATCATTATATATTTGTTTTGTGTCCTTATGCCTTGTGTTAAGGACAAGGACCATACCCTCGTTTTATTAATTTATCCACTTTTCACATATAAAATACAACATAAACATATGTTGAACCAATCATTCACTATTATTTTGCCCCCTTTCATTTCAGGACTGGTTCTATAGGGTAAAAGACCAGGGATCAAAGCTACATTTACACTATTTCAATAATTTTGTTATTTGTTTATTCAACAACCATTTATTTAAACATATATCTGCAGCATGTACAATCTCACATATGAAAATTCTGATGATGATTCAACAATATTGTTCTATGAGCATTGATATTTGCAGCTTTTTCTTTTTTTTTTTACAGCTTGGTTTGATATAAAGATCATAGGATTGGAAATTCCCTGGCGGTCCAGTGGTTAGGACTCCATGCTTCCACTGCAGAGGGCACGAGTTCAATCCCTGGTCAGAAAACTAAGATCCCACAAGTCACAGGGTGTGGCCAAAAAAAAAAATCACAGGATTTGGAGGCTTGCCTACTGAACATATGTACGCCTTTAAGAAAATGACCTAACCTCTCTGAGGCTGGCGTATAAAATATGAGTAATCTCTACCTGGAAAAGAATATATAGTATATGTAAGATGCCTACGACAGTACCTGGCCCATAACAGACACTCAAACAATAGGAGCTATCATTTTTTCCAATATTGGTAGGAATTTCTATGAATTTTTGCTCATTCCCCACTTAATCATTTGTAAAATGCTATCTGAGGCTAGTTTTTGGCCTGCAGCTATGAAATAAAATCAGTTAATTCTCTGCCAAATAAAACTTGTGATGACAGCTTCAAATGACAGAGCTCAAACCAAATGAGAAAGATTCTGTTTACACATAAGCCTAGCAGTCATTTGTAAAAATAATCTCAGGAGGTAAGAATTAGGGCAAGTAATAATAGCTTGGGCAAAGGCAGGAATTCAAAGAAATGAAGGTATAGAAAAATGTGAAAATTATCATCAAACCTTTTAAAATAAATATTTCATTAATTTACAAAGATACAACATTAATTAAACCTCTGCTTGACGAGTTTCATGGCACCACCAAAAGAGAAAACATTTTCTATCTAAACTGAGGAATCAAAAAAAGACTAATCTAGAAATAATTATGGACAATATAGAGAAATAATGTTCATCATACATACACTCCTTGTATTGTGTGCTTTGGTTATGGTTGTCCACTAGGATCAGTCTCTTCCTCTGGAATATTTAGAATCCTTCAAACTGACATTAGAACATTTTGAAATCAACGTGCATATATTTCTCATTTACAAGTAACAGTTTACCATGTCCAACTCGTGTTTATATCTATAAGTCCGTAAGAAATCTGCATCACTTTGTGAGTATAAATGACCATGAGGTAAATGGAGGAAAAAAAAGTAAATCAACTAATCAACACTGCTACCACTATAAAAAATATACTTCTTTCCCTTCCTTGCCTTATCCTTGCATTTCCTCTGCCTTGACTTTCTGGTAACAGAGGTAAAGTCTGAAAGTAGTTTAATAATGTGTGTGTGTGTGTGTGTGTATGTGTGTGTGTGTGTGTGTGTGTGTGTGTGTGTGTATGGTCCTATTTGCAGGCTGTTATCGGAGATTCTTGGACAAAAACTATTTGTGCGGGAAGCCTGAGACTTAGGTCCCATGTTATAACAATACATTGTTCTCACAGAAACAGAAGTTTTTAATAAGCCATGACCAATATTTTATAGCAAGTTGTGCCAGGAATTTTGCACTCCCTCAATAAAAGTTAATACAACATTACATCTGCAAAACATTTACTTTTAAATCTCTTTCCCTTTAGAACTCATGATCACTTGCTTTTTACATTTTGTAAAGACCAGGACTCTCTTTCTAAGTTAGTAGAAGAATTGTGATTTAATATCATCATGATCTCACAATTTCTGCCTTGAGCAGAGAAGTCCAAAGGCAGATAACTTTCTTAAAAGGTTTTCAAGATTTAATTACTGCTCATATCTTCATACACAATAAGTTACTATAGCCATAGCAACAATTTTAGAAAAGTACCATGTCCAAATAACATGATAAAGGTTTATAACAGGTTTATAAAATAATAGCTATTACAGAAAGGTTCAGCACCCTTTAGTGAGTGAAATTTCTTCCCAGCTGCTTGAAGTTATCTATTTAGGCCTAGTGGTAAGAATTTCTGGGTTATATGTGCAAAAATAAAAATAAGATTTAAAGCCATAAGTCATTTTAAAGAAGTTAGGATTAGCCCAATTTCACTAGCATAATAGTAGGGAGCAAGACAGTATGTATCCTGCTAAGAAAAACCCTACTCCTTTGATGTTATTTTCTTTCTTCTGACAGCTTCTTCATTATTCAGTCCATATTAAAGATCTTGAAGGAGACTGCTGATAGAGTCATAAGAAATTAGCATTGTTTCTGATTTTCAAAATTCTATGGTTGGTCCTAGAATATCCACTAGAACCATGTTCAGATGTGTGTCTTTTTAATTTTACTGGCATTGACACATAGGGGTTTCATACTACGAAAGCCCAAGGAACTAATAACAAGGCATTGCTAAGATTTATTGTTTACTATCCCCCATTCAGCAGTGAGGACAGGAGTCCCCTACTATTTGTGGTTAAATTATAGCTATTCATTGCATCTGTTGGAAGTCTACATTTATAGAAACTATCAAAATTAAATTCTATAACACCAAAGCTAATTGATAAGATTAAAAACTAAGCATCATAATTAATTGAGGGAAAATGTGGTAATAAGTAACTAAGAGTCGTATCAATGAGAATTAGTGTTAATTTTCAAAATAATTTTGTTAATGCCAAAATATTCTAGTTAAGTTTCCAACATCGTCTATCTTTACATCAATTTTGTGAATGAATTATCTTTACCAAAATAGATTTTTATTAATGTATAGTTTTTTCTAATAAAACTAGCCTTCCATTTCAAATCCTATAACTCTGGAATTTACATAGGCTTATAAAGGCAAATATTTTTTTTCACTCATCGTTTATTCACTCATCATATACTTACTGAATGCTTATATAGACCATGTTTATTAGTCTCCTGTTGCCACTAAAATTACCACATACTTAATGGCTTAAAACAGTAGAAATTTATTCTCTTACAGGTCTACAGATCATAAGTCCAAAATGAGTCTTAAGGGATGAAAATCAAGGAGTCAGCAGGCTGGTTCCTTCTGGAGGATCCAGAGGAAAATATGTTCCTTGCCTTTTCTACTTTTAGAGGCTGTGTGTTCACATTCCTAGGCTCCTGGTTACATCACTCCCAGCTCTGCTTCCAAGGTCACATCATCTTCTCCTCTACTGTAGGCAAATCTCTCTCTGTCTCCCTCTTATAAGGTCCTTTGTATCAACTCAAGCCCCAAATCACCTAAACTATCCAAATATCACCAGCTCAAATCTCCCAGATCTCATCATCTAAATCAAGTATGGTTGAGACTCACATTATGATAGATTCCGGGGGAAAATTCTACTCCATATGTGGACCTGTGAAACTAGACAACAAATGATCTTGTCCCCAAATATAATGGTGGGGCAGGCATAGGGTAATGATTATAGATAATCTCATTCCAAGATGGAGAAAACAGAAGGAAGAAAGGAGTCACTGTCCCAAACAATTTCAAGATCCATCTGGGCAAACTCCAACAGGTTTCCAGGCCTGGGAATAATCTGTGGTTCAAGGCTCTTTCATCTTACCAAAGCTCTGCCCTTGGAGTCATTCTTCCTTTCCCTTATAGAGTAGTACATGTTCTCAGCTGAGTAGTTTATCAGCCTGTTTCAATGCCTATAGGATTTTGGTAGTCTAACCGTTTTCTTTCATTTTGCCCTGTCTCTGCTCCTTTTAGTCAAAGTGGGTAGTATTTCTGCAGATAAAACATTCTCAAAAAACTTGAGGGTCTCCTGTATATATCCGAGAGAGTCACTCCATTAGACAAGAGGCTCCTCCACAGATCTTTCCTGGATAATCTCATCTCTATTCCTGGCTTCTGCTGAGTCAATGCTAAGGGGATCATTAAGTCATGCGCCTAATCCTTTCAGCAAAAAGCTGTCCAACCACATGCTTGGTCTTCTCTCCAGAGCATACATTCCTGACCGTGAATCTTCTAATCTCAGCATCGTTCCTAATATAAATAGACTAAAAATTCCCCTAATTGTCAAGTCTTAGGTCCCATTTGCTTAACAGTTCTTCCCTCAATTTATCTCTTGCTCTCACATTTTACTATGAACAGCAAGAAGAAACAAATCAGCAACCCTCAACACTTTGCTTAGAATTATCCTCAGCTAAATATCCAAATTCATTACTTACAAGTTCTGCTTTCAATATAACCAATATAACCAATTCAGCTAAGCTTTCTTCCCCTATATAACAAGGTTCCCCTTTCCTCCAGTTTCTAACAACATGTTTATCATTTCTTCTGAGCCCTCTCTGGCAGTGTTTTTAAATGCCATATTTCCACTAACAGTCTGTTCAAAGAAATCTAGGGTTTTTTCCCTATAATTTTCCTTATAATTCTTGCATGCTCTATATGCAATACCCTATTTCAAAGTCACTTTCACATGTTTAGGTATTTGTTACAGCAGCCTCTTACTTTTAGGTACCAAAACCTATATTAGTTTCCTGTTGCTACTGTAACAAATTACCACAAGATTACTGGCTTAAAACAGAAGAATTTTATTCTCTTACAGTTCTGCAGGTCAGAAGTCTAAAATTAGTCTTATGGGGCAAAAACAAGAGGCTGTCGCTGAGCCTGCGCGTCCGGAGCCTGTTGCTCCGCAACAGGGAGAGGCCACAACAGTGAGAGGCCCGCGTACAGCAAAAAAAAAAAAACAACAACAAAAACAGAGGCTGGTTCCTTCTGGAGGCTTCAGGAGAGAATCTATTCCTTGCTTCTTCCACTTAGAGAGGGTAACAGCATTCTTTGGCTCCTAGCCATATAACTCCAATCTCTCTGCTCCTTAGTTACAAATGCCTTCTCCTTTACTATAGTCAAATCTCCCTGTGTATCATTCTTAGAAGAATACTTGTGATTACATTTAGGGTCCACAGGATAATCCTGCCATCTCAAGATACTTAACCATATCTATAAAGTCCCTTTGCCATAAAAGAACACATTCACAGGTGCCAGAGGTTCCAACGATTAAGATAAGGGTATACTCAAGGGTCATTACTCTAAATATCACACAAGCATTCTAGCTGTCTGTAAACAGCTAAGAACAAGATGTCTCCTTCCCCCAATTCATTATCATTCTAATATTTTTACTTTTAAAAATATGTCTCAAAGTCATTCAGACGAAAAGAATGCCAAGATCAGGTGAGGCTGAGACTGGGAGAAAGGGTAAGGAAGTAAATAAAACCCAGGAAGCATGCAGAAAGTACACAAATGTAGCCTGGTGTGAGAAACCACATCAGTAATGAGGACCATGAAATAGCAGAATTCCTAAGCCCGAGCAAGGATGGGAGTCAGAAGTCCAGGCACAGGGAGTCAGAAACAAGAAAACTTTGAAAGCAAGGAAGCTGCTGTATCAGATAGTGAACCTCCTCATTCCTTTCCTGCTGTGACATATATAAATCCTAGGAGCAATAGAGTCAATCATTGGATCAACATAGCTAAAATGGAGAGTTCAAGATTAGAAATTAAAAAAAAACTATATTCTTTCATGAATAAACTTGTAGAATGTCAAAGATCTATCCTATCACCTTTCCTTTTGAAAATCCTCCAAATTTACTTTTTTTTCTTTCGACTCAGTGATAATAAAACTCTAATTTTCATAGACCTCTATGAAGTATTGGGTTGGCCAAAAAATTTGTTCAGGTTTTTCCATAAAAACCTGAATGAACTTTTTGGCCAACCCAATACTACTTACCTGATTTAGTAATCTATAAACAAGATTCTACTTACAACTTGATAAAAATGTATAATCTCCTTTCTCCATCTGTACAACTTCTATCCCTTTGCCTTTCAAGAGATTTTGAACCTTGCATTTATCTGATAGATTCCTATTTGAACTTCAGTTCTTAGTATTTTATGTGTTCCATCTTGGCTTTCCATATATGAATACAGATTGGCCATATTGTTTCTCAGAACAGATACTCTCTTTATGTAAACATTTAGCATCTGTCTAGTGATGACAGTACAATATGTGTTGGCCACAAAAGCTTCAAATTGATGAAAAGTAGCTGTCTATTCAAGATAGACATTTTGCTACTTTTCCCCAAAGCACACATCTAAATAGTTGTATAGGTAGTAACATTCTACCTCCATGTAAATTAAGCTTGTAGAATTTGGGGCGTCATTTATCTATCCTATATTCTATTAGAATATAATTGTGTGACTCCATCAGAATTAGCCAATATAGGGTCAGTCGTTGTTTGTGTAAATAGATTATGCTCATTATTCAGCACAGCTATTAATTACCACGAAGCACCATGATAACTGAATTGTTCCTAATCCTGTACTTGGGAGAGTATGAGCATTTGGGATCTGCAGAGAACAAGGAAAGAAGAAAAGCTTCAATTGGGGCAAATGTGTGTGTGCACACACATGCATGTATGTATATTATGTTTATGAGTGACAAGTGTACAGGAATTAATTTCTCACATAAAAGAAATTGATTTCAAGTAATAGAATATAAAGTATTCCAAAAGGAAAATGATTGCTAAATAACCTCAGGAAATACCCCCAAAGTACCAATTTCCAGCTTTCCAGTTTCACTTTAATTAGTTCACCCTGTATCAGCATCCTGAAAATGTAGGCAAGGTTAAAATTACTAGGGTACCAGAAAGTTACAATTTCCATTGCATATTTTTCTTTTTTTCCCCTGAACTACAGTCAACTGAATAATACATATAGCCTTTTATTTTTTATGAAAAGCAACAGCTGGCAAATTGCTAAACTGTTTGGAAAATTCTGGCAAAGCAATGTTAGTTTAAGACAATGCTAGCTGACATAAACTTGTCACATTAGACCAATTTAAAAGACTAACGGAAATGTAAGGAAAGAAATAAAAAAGGTCATTCCGCCACAGTAGGATCTTGCCCTGGGCTTGGGCTGTAGACAGTAGATCTGAAATTGCCATTTGACAGATGCCATTAAATTGAGAAAGAAGAATCCATCCAAATGGATCCATACTAATGTATCGTCCAACCTGTCATTCTATAGAACACCAGCACATATAGCTGTAAAAGGCTGAATGCAATTATTTCCTATTTTCTCTAGTCACAATTTGAAATGTCAATCTGCAAAGACTGCAAAGCAAACATAGCTTAGAGCACGTTTTTCAATGTATTTTCATCATTTCCCTTTGAGTTTATCCCGTTGTTTATATAACAAACGGCTTTTTTTCATTATAGGAGTGCCTTTGTCTGTATAATACCCAGTAACCAGAATACCGTTGGTGTTTTGATATATACAAAGAAAAGAGATTTGTGAGATTTTCTTCATGTGTATTTTAAGAAGACTGCTTTTACAATGAAATATAAACATATCACAATTTAATGAGCTTAAAATCAATAAAGTTTTCAGTTAACCAGGACATTTCATGTAACATTAATTCCTTTGAAATCACAGTGAATTCTTATTTATTTATTTACCCAAATAAAACTGATATAATCCTTTGGAATACAATCATATTGAAAGTGCAAAAAATTAATATCAAACTGTAAATATGAAACTCTTAAATACGTATTTGCAATAAAGGAATCTAAATTGCTATTGTTTAGTGGTCACTTAAATGCTCATGCAAAAATTATTTTTTGCCATCACCCAGAGTGTCTCCCTCTCTCACTCTGTTTTTGTCTCTGCCTCTTTCTCATTCCCTCTGTCACGCTGCGTGTGTGTATGTATACATGTGTGTGCACGTTCTTTTTCCAAAACTCTTCCTGATCTACATGTGTTTAATTCTGGATTTAAAATGAATCAATTCCAAATTATCTCCTCCCCTACCCTATCTCTTTGGCCATTATTCCTGGAGTAGATCTATTAAGATTTGAAGGGCTTGCCATTATGGTTATTTTGGGAGAAGAGATCCAGTTTATCCTAGTTTCCCTATGATATATTTCATCCTATCTGGCCCTCTTTGTGATAAGCCAGCAATAATGACAGAGGTCTACAGTCCTGCCCTGTTCTATAGTGGCTAGTGTCACCAGTCATCCTCTTTGTTCTACTCCAAGCAACCCACCATTCCTCTAAGCACTTACACATTCTTTCTACAGAAGTATAAAGTTTGGGACTGTAGAACTCTCTTGCACAAAGATCACATCCTCACTTGGACTTCATGAGGCTGTGCTTAGGCCCCTACTGAGTCATTTTTTCACACTTGACTGCCTACAATTTAAAGTCATGATATTAAAAACTATTTTATAATCAAAAATTTACAAACTAGGCTTCCCTGGTGGCACAGTGGTTGAGAGTCCGCCTGCCGATGTAGGGGACACGGGTTCGTGTTCCGGTCCGGGAAGATCCCACATGCCGCGGAGCGGCTGGGCCTGTGAGCCATGGCCGCTGAGCCTGCGCATCCAGAGCCTGCGCTCCGCAACAGAAGAGGCCACAGCAGTGAGAGGCCCGTGTACCGCAAAAAAAAAAAAAAAAAAAAATTTACAAACCGTGTGCTAATTATGAGGAAAGACTGGTATGTTCAAAACTAAATCTATATCCACATACACATATGCATAATTTCAGTTACTTGAATTACAGAAATAATTAATTCATATTAACAATCAAAGAATATAGAAGGTTCTAAAAGAAAATTTACAGTCTCTCATATCTCACTGCAAAGCACCTTTTCTCATGTAATCAATTATGTATATTTTTTGTATTACTTTCCATATTTTTCCTATTATAAAAACATGTAAAACAAATATACATATATTTTTGTAAGATAAAAAAGAGAACACACTCTCATATTATTCAATATGTCATTATACTTCAATAAAAAAACTGGCTGTTTAAATTAATAATATAACATATATCCTCAAAACCAATATGAATCTGCCTATGATTTTTAAAATAATAATAATTGTTCCAGTCTTTCCCCCTTTCTGCAAATGGCAACATTTTTCTTCCAGTCATTTTCAATTCTGTCTTTCTCTTATACTCCATCTGCATCACCAAATCCTTTGGGCTCCATCTTCTAAATGTAAACGGATCCCTTCTATCTGTCCTCTCTGTCACTCTTGTCCAAGTTGCCATTTTAATGGTCTCCTACTGATTCCTCCTGTTTCCATCTTTGCACTGCAAATAATCTATTTTCCACCAGACATAGTGATATTTTAAAAATACTGCCAGCTATAAATTTTTGTAAACTTAAATATATCAAATTTTTAGAGTGGAAAAACTAAACTATGATGCTTATGAGAAGCCATAAAAAACACAAGAAAGTGATTACTATTAAAGTCAAGATAGTGATTACTGGGACTTCCCTGGCGGTGCAGTGGTTAAGACTCCCTGTTTCCACTACAGGGGGCACAGGTTCAATCCTGGGGCAGGGGTGGGGCGGGGCAGGGGTTCGGGGCCGGGGGGGAACGGGACGCTAAGATCCCACATGCCCTGCGGTGTGGCCAAAATAAATAAATAAATAAAAGCTTTCAAAAAAGCAAAAGATAGTGATTACTTTTGTGGAATGGGATGCATACATGGCAGGGCTTCTATGGTGGTTGACAAAGTTCCACTCCTCAGTCTGGGTGATTGTTTCAAGGATGTTTCACTTATAATATTTCATTAAGGTATGCATTTGTTTTATGGATTTTTATTTGTGTTTATTTTTTATTAATACACTTTATTATTTTAGAGCAGTTTTAGGTTTACAGAAAATTGAGCAGATAATACAGAGACCTTCCATATACCCTATCCTTTCCAGAATAGTTGCCCCTACTATTAACAACTCAAGTTAGTGTAGTACATTTCTTACAATTGATGAATCAATATTGATGTTGCATTTTACATTTAGGTCTATGGTCCATTTAGGTCCATTTAGCTTCACGGCCCATTTTGAGTTAATTTTTGTGAACAGTGTAAAATCACTGTCTACATTACTATTTTTTATTTCATATGGATATTCATTTGTTCCAGAACCATTTATTGAAGACTATCCTTTCTCCAAGGAATTTCCTTTGCTCTTTTGTCCAAGATCAATTGACTATACTTTTGTGGGTCTTTTTCAGGGCATTCTATTCTGTTCCATTGATCTATTCACCTATTATTTTGTCAGTACCATACCATCTTGATTACTGCAGTTTATAGCAATTCTTGAAGTCAGCTAATATCAGTCTTCTGACTTTGTTTTTCCTCTTTGGTATCATGTTATTCAGTATTGTCTAACTGGGTTTTTTTGCTTTTCCACATAAACTTTAAAATTGGTTTGTTGATATCCAAAAAATAAATAACTTGCTGGGATTTTGATTGACTTTACATTGAATGTATGATCAAGTAGGAAGGAATTGACATCTTAATAAATAATTGAGTTTTCCTATCCACGAACATGAAATAGTTGTACAATTATTTAGATCAACTTTGATTTTTTTAAAAAGAATTTTATAGTTTTTCTCATATAGATCTTGTACAATTTTTTTTTAGATTTAGGTCTAAGTATGTCACTATTTTGGTGCTAATATAAATGATATTATGTCTCTAATTTTAAATTCCAATAGTTCATTTATGGTGTACAGGAAAGCAACTGACTTTTTATATTAACTTGGTATCCTGTAAACTTGATATAATCTATTAGCTCCAGGTTTTTTTTGTTGTTGATTTTTTCTGTAAGGACAATCATGTCATCTGTTAGTGAACAAATAGAGTTTTACTTTTTCCTTCTCAATCTGTATATCTGTTATTTCTTTTCTTGTTGCATTAGCTAGGACTTCAAGTATGATGTTGAACAGGAGTCAGGAGAGGGGAAATCCTTGCCTTGTTTCTGACCTTAGGGGTAAGGCATCTAGTTTTTTACCATTAAGTTTGATATTAACTGCAAGTTTTCTGTAGATGTTCTTTATCAGATTGAGAATGTTCCCCTCTATTCCTAATTTGCTGACAGTTTTAAATCATAAGTGGGTGATGGATTTGGCCAAATTATTTTTCTACATTTATTGATATGATCATATGATTTTTCTTCTTTAGCCTCTTGATCAAGAGATGGATTACGTTAGTTGATTTTCAAATGCTGACCCAGCCTAGCTTTGCATACCTGTGATAAATCCCACTTGGTCGTGGTGTACAATTATCCCTATATATTGTTAGATTTGATATGCTAATATTTTGTTGAGGATTTTTGTATCTGTGTCCATGGTCTATAGTTTTCCTTTCTTCTGATGACTTTATTTGGTTTGGGGACTTCAGTAATGCTGGTCTAATAGAATGAGTTTAGACAGTATTCTCTCTGCTTCTCTTCCTTGGGACATATAGTAGACAATTGGTATCATTTCTTCTTTACATGTTTGGGACAATTCATTAGTGAAATAATCTGTACCTGGTGTTTTATTTTGGAAGGTTATCAATTATTAATTGAATTTCTTTAATAGATATGGACCTATTCATGTTATTTGTTTATACTTGTGTGAGTTTTAGTACCTTGTGTCTTTCAGAGAAATTGGTCCATTGCACTAACTGATCAAATTTATGGGCACAGAGTTATTCATTGTTCCTTATTTTTTTTAATGTCCATGGAATCAGTAATGATGTTTCCTCTTTTATTTCTAATATTAATAATCTGTCTCTTCTTTTTTTCTTGGATTGCCTTACTAGAGATTTATTGGTTTTATTGTTCTTTTCAAATAACTAGCTTTGGGGCTTCCCTGGTGGTGCAGTGGTTGAGAATCTGCCTGCTAATGCAGGGGACACGGGTTTGAGCCCTGGTCTGGGAGGATCCCACATGCCGCGGAGCAACTGATTGATTGAGCCACAACTACTGAGCCTGCACGTCTGGAGCCTGTGCTCCACAACAAGAGAGGCTGCGATAGTGAGAGGCCCACGCACCATGATGAAGAGTGGCCCCTGCTTGCCACAACCAGAGAAAGCCCTCACACAGAAACGAAGACCCAACACAGCCAAAATAAAAATAAATTAATTAATAAACTCCTACCCCCAACATCTTCTTAAAAAATAAAAAATAACTAGCTTTTGGTTTCACTGATTTTCTCCATTGTTTCCTGTGTTCAACTTCATTGATTTCTGCTCTAATTCTTATTATTATTTATTTTCTTCAGCTTACTTTGCATTTAATTTGCTTATCTTTTTCTGGTTTACTAAGGTGGAAACTTAGAAGACTGATTTTAGATCTTTCTCATTTTCCAATATACATATTCAGTGCTATAAAATTCTCTCTCAACACTGCTTTCAATGCATCCCACAAATTTTGTTAAGTTGTATTCTTGTTTACATTTAGTTAAAAATATTTTTACTTTCTCTTCAGACTTGTTTTTAGAGGCATGTGGTTTTAGAAGTGTGTTATTTAATCTCCAAATATTTTGAAATTTTCCAATTATTTTTCTGTTAACGATTTCCAATTTTACTGTGGTCTGAGAACATACTGTGCATGATTTCTACTCTTTTAAGTTTGTTGATGTATATTTTGTGGAGCAGAATGTAGTCTTTCTTGGTGAATGCTCCATGTGAGCTTGAGTAGAATGTGCATTTTGCTCTTGCTGATTGAATTATTCTGTAAATGTCAGCTAGATCCAGTTGATTGATGATTCTGGGAATTAGTCTCTTTTGGGTATGGTACCTAATAAGAACTCAATAAATGCTTGTCAAATGTATGAATAAATTAGCAAATGAAGAATATTCAATGCCATATACCATAATGTATTTAATCCTTTCTTTATCAAGGGACATTGAAATAGATCAAAATTTTGCACTATTACAATCTACATAGTAATGCACATGTATGAAAGAATGATTTTAATATCTACAATTCTGCAATTTTATTGTGTATAGAAGTTGAAGTTGAGATACAAAAATATTAAGTAATGAAATAATACTCCTAAAAGTAGTCCTCTCTCAGATTTTCCTTACTATGAAGTACTGGCATCTTTCCCTTCCCACCCCCTTCTTCATCATCTGTCTCTTGTTCATTACTGAATGCTGCATTTGAATCTGTTGTTTTGAAATAGTATGCAATATTAATGCAAACTGATTTTTAACATGATATCACAAATTTCACACAAGGAAATGTGTTTCATGCAGTGAAACTGGAGAAATGCTAAAATCACAAAAATGATTACAATGGAGATATGGCATAGTTAAACCAGTTAACATAAGCAGAAGAAGAAACTGTCACCTACGGTTACATGATAGATGTTTCAAAATAATTATTTCATTATTAAAGTAAAAAGAGAAGCTTTTGAAATAACTGAGGTTCTGCCAGTGGTTTTGTTGTAAAAGTCATAAAAGGGGATTCAATATCATGCAATTATAAAATGTTATTAGAAATGCTACACCAAAAATGTCAAATCTTGATCTGCATTTTGTGCTAAGAAATACCCCATAGAAGCAATTATAATCTAAACTTTAACACATAAATTTCTTTGTATAATATTTTATTTCTCAAAAATTCTAATTATATTGTATTTTACCATTTTCTATGAAATTTGGTCTCCATTTAAAACGGGTTAAGTTAAAGTGGATATTTATTAGATAATTATTATCAGATAAGTGAAATCCTCTGGGATTAACCCAAGGCTGGTCTTCCTGGCTTGCGAGTCCTATTTAGGAAATATTACAAGGCTTACTCCTAGTGCCTTACAGGCAAATCGAATAACGACACTTAACTGCATTGACCACGAAAGAAAAGTAGAATCATTAACTGTAATAGTAGGAATATTTTAAGTTTTGATAGATATTAACAAGTATCCCAACAAAAAGTCTTTAGCAAATTACACTCTCATGAAGTTTATGAGAATATATTTTCTCCTGTGCCAAAATCTTAGATTATGAATTTTAAAATCTTTTATTAATGTGTGACCAAAAAGAAGCATTTCATTTTGATTTATATTTCCCTAACAACTAGCAACGTTGAATATATTTTTATAACTTCTCTTATTCCTGTGAATTTCTTTATGGCTTTTGCTCTTTTTCCCAAAGCCTTATCATTTAAAAAGTTGATTTGCATATTTTTTAAAAGCTTAACCTTTGCTTCATATAGAAGATGCAAATATATCATATTTTTTAAATTGTACCGATGGTGATTTTATTTTCTGTCCTGTGAAAGATTTAAATTTCTCCATAGTCAAACCTCTAGGTCTTTCACTATAACAGTTAGAATATAGATTTCATCCTATGTACACACACATACATGCATACACATTTCAGGTTAAGATTACAAAACAGCAAGATTATTAAACTGCTCCCTCATATTTCCTTATATAATCTTTATAAATGTATTTGCTTGTTTAGTTCTTAAAACAATCAGAAGTTTGTGTTTGTGTGTATGTGTGTGTGTACATGGGAGAAAATCTATATCTAACCTATTTTTCTCCTACTACATTTTCAATTGTCCCAATATCATCTGTTTAAGCAGTGTATCATGCTTCATTGATTGTAGATGCCATCTTTATTGCAAATGTAATTGCTGCTCACATACGGCCCTATTTTCTTGGGTTTTTCTTCTGTTCCAATAACCTCCTTTTCCAACATTACATTTTTTTAAGTTCTATAGTATTGTAGTTTATTTTATGCAGGCATACATTGGAGATATTGCAGGTTTAATTCCAGAGCACAATAAAGCAAATACTGCAATGAAATGAATCACACAAATTTTCTGGTTTCCCTGAGGATATAAAAAGTTATGTTTACACTATACTTTAGTCTACTAAGTGTGCAATAGCTTTATGTCTAAAAAAATTACATACTTAATTTAAAAATACTTTATTGCTAAAAAATGCTAATCATAATCTGAGCCTTCAATAAGTTGTAATCTTTTTGCAATAGTAACATCAAAGATCACCGATCACATAACAATACTATAATAATGAAAAAGTTTGAAATATCATGAGAATTACCAAAATATGACAAAGAAATACAAAGTGAGCAAACACTGTTGGAAAAATGATGTGACAGGCTTGCTTGATACTGGGTTGCCACAAACCTTCAATTTGTTAAAAAAAAAAAAAAAAAAAAGCAATATCTGAGAAATGCAATAAAGTGAAGCACAATAAAATGAGGTATGCCCGTATCTGGTATGGCAAGACCTGTCAAATATAATTTTTTGTTTTTCAAAATTTAATTAGTTATTCTTTATGTTTTTTTATTTTTTCGGATGCCAACTTTCATAACCTTTCATTAGGGTTTTCACTGACTGTCCATAAAATTTATGGATTAAATTATAGATGACTGGCATCTTTACAATATATTTTTCCTAATTAAAAATATAATGTGTGTTTTTATTTATTCAGGTCTTCTTTCATATTTGTCACTATAACAGTTAGAATATAGATTTCATCCTATGTACACACACATACATGCATACACATTTCAGGTTAAGATTACAAAACAGCAAGATTATTAAACTGCTCCCTCATATTTCCTTATATAATCTTTATAAATGTATTTGCTTGTTTAGTTCTTAAAACAATCATTGAATGGAAATCCATTCAATATTTTACCATTATATGTGATGTTTTCTGTAGACTTTTATGGTATCAATTTCATTAAGTTAACAGAAATGTGCTTTCTATTTTTAGTTACTGGGAGCCAAGGAAATAATCCAGATATCACTTAGGGGCTTTTGTTTGTTTGTGTGAAATAAAAGAAAGGATCTGAAATTATCTCATTTATTTATTGACTCTCCTCACCCACCCACCCCATTTGACAATAAGCTTCATGAGAACAGGGACCTTGTCTTTCTTAACTTTTACAATCCAGCACCAAGGACAGAGTCTCTCACTAAATGGAGAATGGAAGAAACCACATTTGGGGATTTACCCAGTGACTTTTAAGCTACCATAAGCATATGGTTCTCTATTTTGGTAGAAAATCTTTGAGATTTGGAGACAGATCCACTGAATTAAATCCTGATTCTGCTTATTAACATCAGTATGATTTGGGCAATTTAACTCCTCTGAGTTTCCTCAATGGAAACTGAAGTGGATAAAACACAGTATCATTGTGAGAATTAAATGAAATGATGTTATAAAGTTCTTAATAAAGTGTCAGATACATAATAGACAAAATTAAATACAACTGTCATTTTCCTCCTTTCTTCATAAACTAAGAATAGCATTTAAATCACTGTTGGAAATAACTGTTGGGCACTTATATGTGATATTGTTTATATTTATTACTGAAACATACACTCAATTGAATTTTTCCTGTTTCATAACTGCTTTAGAGAGTGAAAATAACTTATGATTTTTTATAAGACTGAGTTCATATACCTCTAGAACCACAGAAATCTTACCTCCAATAAGTGTTTTCACAAGCAACCATGCCTTGAAATCTATCATAATCCTTCTAATGATAAAGAATATTCAATCCAACTACCCAAATATTTGAATATTTAATATCTGCTATAAAAGTATTTCACAAGCAACCATGACATGAAACCCCTCATAATCCTTCTACTGATACAAAATACTCAATCCAATCCTACAATGTTTATTTAATATCTACTATACTATGCATTATAGGAAATAAAATACTAGCACGAAAGGACAATTGTCTTCAAAGGAATTCCATATTATGAGCGAAGCAGATGAGAAATGGATTTGAAATAACATATAGGTAGGTGTATAAAATTTGCAGCCATTGCAGTATTGCTTTTGTATCCATTTAATGACGAATTTACGTCCATCAAACTGTTACAAAAATAGAGCCAGTTATTTAGTAAATCCTGTAAATAAACAATAAAATTATAGATTTTAAAATGTTGAGGGACTCAAATATCAGCTGAGAAATCTGAGGAACAGAGAGGTTAAAGGAAGTCCAATGTTACCTAACCAGCTGGGAGTTAAAGCCTGATTTCCTAAATTCTAACTCATTAGCCCTTTCACATAAAGCATGTGATATATATTGACAACTTGCATAAACTCACATAGTTATGTTGTGATTTAACATTCTGAGATAGCAATTTATTTGGAAATCTTTATCTTCATGCCGAAACTATTCACTGACTATAAAGCTTTTGTTTCAATTTTGCATAAATAATTCATTCATCTATTCATGCATTTGAAAAACTATCTGATAAAACAACTTTAAATTGCCTAGCCCATTCCCAGAAGCTAGTTATTCCTTAAGAACATATTCACTTTGAGTAATTCAGTTTTGTTAATCAGTCATGTGAAATACCCCTATACGTTTCATAATTTAAGACACTGTTAACTTACTTTTTTGTTAAATTTTATAAGTATCTCTTAATGATATAAAGTTTTCCATTTATTAATCATTTGAAAAACATCAGTGGGTCTTCAGAACTACTGCTACAAATTCAGTTAAAAAATGAATTCTTGGAGTGATGTCAGCATTATGGTGGTGTTAAGATGCTCCCTTTCTCTCTTCCCTTCAATCTCCAACTAGTAAAACACCCATAACTCAACAAAAGTTCTTCTATCCAACATACCAGGATGCTGGAGATATCCACACATCTGTCCATCTGAAGGTGAGTGGATTAGATCACATATAGCAGGTAGAACTGGGGGAAAAGTGCAGGTGGTATCTATAATCTTGACCATGGCAACTGAGCCTGCAGTCACAGAGAACCCAGTATCATAAGCAAAGGCAGCACAAACAATTTTGGCCTCCCAGCTGCAGCAGTACTCACAGTCCACGGGGAATCAAGCAGCAGCAGAGATGGAACCTGCCACCCCAGTCCCTCTAGCTGCAGTGGAACCCACAACTCTGAGCCCCCTGCCCTGGTGGCAGCACCTGCAAAGCTAACAACCCTAGACATGGCAAAGGCACCCTCAAGCCCAGCTTTCCTCCAACTATCTCCCTTCCATCACCATGGCAGCAGTGCTCATGACCCAGGTGACCCCAGGCACAGTGGAGGCACCACTCTCCTGGTGCCCCCAGTGACGAATCCAGCAACAACAGCAATACTGGTAGCAGCAAGTCACCAGTGACACCAGAGGCACAAGCAGCAACAACAGGGGAACTAGTGACACTTCTGGAAGAGGCAGTGGAGGGTAGAAAGTGTCAATTCTCAAATATAGTTAAAGGCAGCTCGGGTAAGAAGAGCAAAAAAACTTGTGCTAAAGTGCCAAGCAACACAATAACAGTAGGGGACTTTAACACTTCACTTACATCAATGGACAGACCAACCATCCAGACCAACAAGGAAACAATAGCCTTAAATGAAACATTAGATCAGATGGATAGCAGATATACACAGAACACTCCATACAAAAGCAGCAGAATACACATTATCCTTGGTGCAAATGGAACATTCTCAAGGATCAACCGTATATTTGGCACTAAACAATAAATATAAGAAGACTGAAATCACATCAAGCATCTTTTCTGACCACAGTGGTATGAAGTTAGAAATCAACTACAAGAAGAAGGCTGGAAAAATCATAAATATGCAGAGACTAAATAACATGCTACCAAACAACTATTTCATCAATGAAAAACTAAAAGGAAGAATTAAAAAATACCTGAAGACATATGAAAATAAAAATGACATATCAAAACCAATAAGATGCAGAAAAAGCAGTATTATGGGGGGATTTTATAGCAATACAGACCTAGCTCAAGAAACAAGAAAATAAACAATCTAACCTAATACCTAAAGGAACAAGAAAAAGAAAAACAAACAAATCCCAACATAAGCAAAAGGAAGGAAATAGTAAAAATCAGAGCAGAAATTAATGAAATAGAGACTAAAAGAAAATAGAAAAGATTAAAGAAACTGAGAGCTGGTTCTTTGAAAAGGATAAACATTTGAAAACTTTTAGGTAGACATACTAAGAAAAAAAGAGAGAAGGCTCAAATAAATAAAATGAGAAATGAAAACTCAACAACAAAAAAACAAATAACCTAATCCAAAAATGGGCAGAAAACCTAAATAGACATTTCTTCAAAGAAGATATACAGATGGCCAATAGGCATATGAAAAGATGTTCAGCATCACTAATTATTAGAGAAATGCAAATCAAAACTACAATGAGGGGGCTTCCCTGGTGGCGCAGTGGTTGAGAGTCCACCTGCCGATGCAGGGGACACGGGATCGTGCCCCGGTCCAGGAAGATCCCACATGCCGCAGAGTGGCTGGGCCTGTGAGCCATGGCCACTGAGCCTGTGCGTCCAGAGCCTGTGCTCTGCAACGGGAGAGGCCACAACAGTGAGAGGCCTGCATACTGCAAAAATAAATAAATAAAATAAAAACTACAATGAGGTACCACCTCACACCAGTCAGAATGGTCATCATTAAAATGTCTACAAATAACAAATGCTGGAGAGGGTGTGGAGAAAAGGCAAACCCCACTACACTGTTGGTGGAAATGTAAGTTGGTGCAGCCACTGTGGAAAACACTATGGAGGTTCCTCAGAAAACTAAAAATAGAATTATCATATGATCCAGAAATCTCACTCCTGGGCATATATCCAGACAAAAGTATAATTCAAAAAGATACACACACCCTTATGTTCACAGCAGCACTATACACAACAGCTGAAACATGGAAACAACTTAAATGTCCATCGACAGATGAATGGATAAAGAAGATGTGGTATATATATACAATGGAATACAACTCAGCTATAAAAAAGAATGAAATAATGCCATTTGCAGCAATATGGATGCAACTAGAGACTATCATACTAAGTGAAGTAAGTCAAAGAGAAAGACAAATACCATATGGTATCATTTATATGTGGAATCTAAAATATGACACAAATGAACCTATCTATGAAACAGAAATAGAATCACAGACATAGAGAACAGACTGGTGGTTGCCAAAGGGGAGAGGTTAGAGGAGGGATGGAGTGGGAGGTTGGGGTTAGCACTTGTAAGCTTTAATATATAGAATGGATAAACAACAAGGTCCCACTGTATAGCACAGAGAACTATACTCAATATCCTATGATAAACTATAATGGAAAAAAAATGAGAAATGAAAGAGGAGAAGTTACAACCAACAGATATTACAGAAATACAAAGGATTGTAAGAGACTATTACGAATAGTTGTATGCCAACAAACTGGACAACCTAGAAGAAACATACATCTTAGAATCATATAACCTTTCAAAACTTAATAATGAGGAAATAGAAAATCTGAATAGACTGATACAATAACTAGTAAGGAGACTGCAACATTAATCAAAAACCTCCCCAGAACAAAACCATACATTTTCACAGATGAATTCTACAAAATATTAAATAAAATTTAATACCTATTCTTACCAAACTCTTCCAAAATATTGAAAAGGATGGACTGCTTCCTAACACATTCTAAGAGGCCAACACTACCCTAAAATCAAAAAAACAGACAAAGACAATATGAAAAAAGGACACCACAGGCCAATATCTATGATAAACATAGACATAAAAATCTTCAACAAAATACTAGCAATACAGCAATATATTAAATGGATCATATCCCATGATCAAGTGAGATTTATTTCAGTGATGCTATGATAGTTCAACATATGCAAATCAATCAATATGATATAGCATGTTAACAAAATGAAGGATAAAAATCATATGATCGTCTCAATAGATGTAAAAAAAAGGCATTTGATAAGATTCAACATCTATTTATGCTAAAAATCTCAATAAAATGGGTATAGAAGTAACATACCTCAACATAACAAAGGCCATACACGTCAAATCCACAGCTAACATCACACTCAATGGTGAAAAACTGAAAGCTATCCCTCTAATATCAAGGACAAGACAATGATGCCCACTCTTGCCACTCTTATTCAACATAGTACTGGAAGTCCTAGCCTGAGAAATTAGGCAATTAAGGAAGTAAAAGGCAGCCAAATTGGAAAGGAAGAAGTAAAAGTGTCACTATTTGCAGATGACATAATAATATACAAATAAAACCCCTAAACACACCACCAAAAACTATTAGAAATAATAAATGAATACAGTAAAGTTGCAAAATACAAAATCAATATACTAATATCTGTTGCAAACTAGGAGAAAGAAAAATTAAGAAAATAATCCCATTACAATTGTATCAAAAAATACCTAGGAATAAATTTAACCAAAGAGGTGAAAGACCTGTACACTGAAAACTGTTAAGACACTGACGAAAAAAACTGAAAAGACAAAAATATAGAAAGATATTTTGTGCTCATGGATTAAAATAATTAATATTGTTAAAATGTCCCTAGTACCCAAAGCAAGCTACAGATTCAGTGCAATCCCTATCAAAATGCCAATGGCATGTTTCACAGAATTAGAGGAAATGATTCTAATATTTGTATGGAAACACAAAAGATCCCAAATAGCTAAAACAATCTGAGAAAGAAGAGAGAAGCTAAAGGTATCCCACTTCCTGATTTCAAATTATACTACAATGCCACAGTAATCAAAATAGTATGGTACTGGCACAAAAACAGACACACATCAATGGAACAGAATAGTAAGCCCAGAAATAACCCCAGACACTTATGGTTAATTAATCTATGACAAAGGAGGCAAGACTATACAATAGAGAAAAGACAGTTTCTTCAACACGTGGTGCTGGGAAAACATCAAGATATTTATAAATCATACATCTGAAAAGGGGTTAATGTCCAAAATATATGAAGAATTCATAATATTCAATGACAAAAAAAACTTGATTAAAAAATAGGCAGAGGATCTGAATAGAAATTTCTCCAAAAAGACATACAGATAGCCAATAGCACATGAGAAGATGTTCAGCATCACTAATTACTAGGAAAATGCAAATAAAAACTGTAAAGAGTTATCACCTCACACCTGTTAGAATGGTTATTTTAAAAAAAAAAACAAAAAATTGAAGAGAATGTGGAGGAAAGGGAACCTTTATACACTGTTGGTGAGAATGTAAATTGGTGCAGCTGCTATGGAAAACAGTATAGATATTCCTTAAAAAATTGAAAACAGAATTACCATCTGATCCAGCTATTCCGTTTTTCAAATGGAATATCCATAGAATGTGAACGAACTATTTCAAAAAGATATATGCACCCTTACATTCACTGCAACATTATTTATAATAGCCAAGACAGGGAAGCAGCCTAAGTGCCCATCAATAGATGAACGGATAAAGAAGATGTAATATATATGAGTATACACCCACACACACACACCCACACACACACACTGGAATGCTACTCAGTCATAAAGAGATGAAATCTTGCCATTTTCAAAAATATAATGGACTTTGAGGGTATTATGCATAGTGAAATGAGTCAGAGGGTGAAAGACAAATACCATATGATTTCTCTCATATGTGTAATATTTAGAAAAACAAAATTAAAACAACAAAACTAAACTAAAACAAACACATAGATACAGAGAACAGATTGGTGGTTACCAGAGGGGAAGAGAGGGTTGGGGAAGGATGAAATGGGTAAAGGGGATTAGTAGTATGGTGAGGGATGGAAACTATACTTTTGGCAGTGAACATGCTGTCATGTATACAGAAACTGAATTATAACGTTGTACACATGAAACTTATATAAGGCTATAAACCAGTGTTACCTTAATTTTAAAAAAATAAATTCTTAAAAGGCCAGAAGCTAATTTAAAATATGTGGGTCTGCCATTCTTTCCAAATGGGCATGGCTTATGAGATGAAATTGATAACACAACTAAGGTAAATATAGCAGAGTCAAGACCATGTGGGATCCTATGTAGTTTAGTCTAGGTTCTTTCCCAAAGATCTTACTCCAAATAGAATATGATTAAGCCCTACAATGTTGGGGGAAACAAATTAATTTCAAATAAACTTTTCGGGGAGGGTGGCTCTTGCTTCTGAGGGATCAGGGTTATCAGAACCGCTGAGGTCACTTATTAAACGTTGGTTGTGTCTGATATATTGTGTCAGTGCGGGACCTGAGAAGCAGATACCAACAGATGTATTGGGAGAAACACCTGTGAAGGATCAAGGCACAATGACAAGGAGGAGGCTTGCTACACATAAAAGGAACAGGATGGAGGGATGGAGTGGGAAGAGCCTCAGACAGCAGTGCAGTTCTGTGAAAAGCTCCCCCAGTCCAAGCCAAAGTTGCCTAGCAGAGAGTGTTGGGCAGGAACGGTGTGCAATATTACCCACACTGTACTTGTGACTGACTGTGAACAGCCCGAGGAAGACTGCTCTAAAGCAGTGGTGGATCCAGAAGCGACAGCTGGGACTATCAGTCAATCTGCTCCTCAAAGAGCTTCTCTTGGAGATTTGAGGAGCATATTTCCATGGCTGCCACAATATATGGACACAGTAGCATATGATAAACTCATAAAAAGTCATTTCAATCAAATAAATTTTCCTCCTCAGCATTACTTAGTCATGCTGAGTTACATTCTGAAGAGAAACAACATTAATAAAAATACGTCTTATAGATAAGACATGAAAATCCAGGGAAAAAGGGATACATTTTATGCTTACACTTTAATTTGTCACCGTCTTTCAGGGGACAAGGGAAAATCATGTGACTCTCTCTCCATCTCTCCCACGACTCTTGCTCTTCCACCACCTTCTGCAATTCCTCTCCTTGCCCTGAAAATGTGTACACTTCCCAAGGGTCAGATTCCAGACTCCTGCTTTTGTCTCCCCATCTCTATCCTCAGTGAATTCTCATGACATTCACATTGGTGCCCTTGTAGCCACTTCCCAGATAATTTTTCTATAGCTCCTAACTTAAGCCACAACCCCAACTATCTTCAAGAAATGCTGACTTTTCTATTTCAACACAACTTTGACCATGTTAAAAACAAACAAACATGAAAAACTCACTGTTTTCGTCTTCTAACCGGCTCCCCTTTGACTTCCTTAATGTTACCAGTTATTTTTTTCTAAGGGAACCATGCTTGAAAGATTTGACTCACCCTCTCCCTGCACAGAGGATTATCAGGGTTTGTCAGTTTCCTTTTTTATGGAAAAGGCTTTTAAATCCTCCCTTCATTTCTACCCACAGTACCACAGAACATGTCCTTATCATCCTAACACCAACATGATTATATAATGTCAGCTGTTTACCTCACTCCCTGAAATAAGAATAGAAGCTCTGGAGCATCAGCTGGGGTCACTGTCCCAGAGAGGGTAAAAGACAAATGTGAAGCCCAGAGACTAGGCAGTATTCAAGGGGCCAGGAGTTGCTCACCTGCCAGGCAGTTTCCATGTGTATAATAATATTCTCTTAATGGCCATAGAAATAGTGAATAATAGAGAGAAGCAGTTTAACCCTTTTGTGAGAAATGTGTTATACTTTTTTAATCCATGACAACTTTTATATCAAGAAGCATTTATGGTTTTGTTTATTTTTGTTTGTTTGTTTGTTTGTTTTGCTACTATGGCTTTGAAAAACATCAAGGGATTTTTAAATTACCTTGTATGTAATCGCTTCCACATGTAAGAGGGTTCAGCTGGATAGTTCTAAATTTCCATCTATGAAAAGTTGTTTAATCCTTCCATTTAAGGCAACCAAACAAAAATTCAAAATATGGATCCCAATATTCCACAGGGAACTTAAAAGTATTACAACGCATCTTCAAGATTACACACAGTTGAGAACACTGGAACCATAAATACTGTTTGTGGATTATGTAAAGCAAAGTGCCTCACTGCCAGCAACCCAACGTGGTGAAGGCAGGGCTAGATCAGTCTTAGAGCTGCAGCCAAACGTTATAGGCTCCAGAATCAAATCAAAGAAAAACAAGAGGTCCCCTCCCAGTCAGTTTCTGTTCCTCTCCTCTGAGACTGCCCTTGCTTCTCCCTTAAAAGTCAACAAAAGAAGGGCACAGTGCATACACCTGTCGACACAGCACAAGGAATGAGCTCAGAATGCCTCCAAGCGGCAAATTCATAAGCTAAGAGAGCAGAGTGTAAACTCCACTTCGAATATGCCTGTTATCCATGTCACACATTCTCCTCCCATCCTGACAGGATGTCAGCCTGCTTAGTTCTTTGTTGTTTAAAGCATACCTTCAACCCAAACACAAAGAATTTTTTACCTTCACCTGGTCCTTATACCAGAAAAATGGAGCACTGCAGATAGGTGGCTCCAAGGAGATTGGCTGCCTCCCCCCTCAGCCTGGTACTGATGATATTCCCTTCCTACTTCTTTGCAAAGTTGTGGGTCAAAATCAATGGGCAGTCATTTTTACTGACTATTTAGACATCAGGTGCTGTAGAAATGCAAATAGTGAAGTGTAGACAAAAAGGAGTATATTCCCCTACACTTTCATGTCTCATTGTTTCAAACTGCCCAATTCTACCTCCCCAAAAGAAATGCAACATATGGACTTTTTTTTTTTTAATTTAAAAACACATTGACAATTTACCACAGGAGTGGTCTGCCACAAGCTTTTCGTCCTGCTATGACCCTTTACCTCCTGCTGTGACTAGGATCAGAACACGTGTTCATCTTTGCCATGTACACCTCTTCCTCAGAACTTCGCCTATCTTTACCCATACTTATCATTCCTTTAAGTGATAATATCACATACTCTTTTTTGCTTATCATTTTAGCTATATGTTTTCTACTTTGTATTACATTGTTTTAAAATAGCTACCTCAGAGATTTTGGGGTTTGTTTTCATTTTGGTTTTATATCTTGTGCTAACCCTCTCAAAGTAAGAAGCTTTTAGAAAGATGTTTTTTTCCTTTCAAGTGACTCCTAATGTTTAGTAACTGGTTCCATTTAAAGTAAATATATTCTTCTCTCAGTAAGCACACGAAAGGGAAAATGAACAAAAAATACTTTTCTGATGAAAAGCAAGTAGAAATGCTTAATGATAAATACAGTGAAATATTCTTAGTTAAAATAATGTGGCACATTTTATTTCCAGAAAATAAATGGTATTTACCTCAGGATTTCTTTCTCTTATTGTATATGAAAGAAGTTTTGACTAACACCTGATTTTTATAGTATTTTAAGACATTTTGTCTTGAGTCTGAGAGAATAACAGGTATAGATAAGAAACTTAAAAGTATACACAAAATTATTTGTTCTAAAATTTAAAACAATAAATGGTCTCATTTTATTATCATTGAAATGAAATGTGTACTTGAAAGAGGTTGAAAACTATTCAACCAAATTAAATGGGCTGCTATATTATGAGCTCGTGTTAATTTTACCTCATTTACTTTAATGTAAAACAAATCATCAAAGCAGAAGTGAAAATGCAACAGCATTTGTTAGTAATTTCCACTTAATGCTCTGGCAATGTTATAGACATATCATTAATTATAATATGCCAGGCACAGTGCTAAATCACTTATTGAAAATATTCCTCTTGATGTAGCCTTTAATTTTGGACACTATCAAAAGAATGCTTTATCTTGAAGAGCTATCAAAATATTGATCTGAAACTCCAAGTCTAATTGGTTATTTGACAATTATATTGTCTAGGAAAAAAATGGTTGGCAATGTTTGTCACTTCTGGACAATTATCTTATAAGAATGAAGAAGATATAGGTGCAGATCAATTATCTGTTGGATATCCTGAGTATTGAGTGATTACCTGCTTTATCAACAATTTCTTGTCTCCTCAGTAATAAAGTTAATTCTCATGCCATATATAAGATCATAATTGACAAGTGATTTATGATAATAATCATAAATCAATTTTTGTACTCACTCGTCTTCTAAGATATATAATGGAGCAGAAATCATTATTTGTTATATATTTTCAGTACAAAAATATAGATATATTGCCATGTTCTGTTACTGAATTTGGTATATTAAAGTATGGCAGGATTTGGTGAAAAGACTATGCTTCTGTTTATTCACTCATTCTGTATAGGACAGAAGTTTTGTTTAAATAAATTCATAGCACTTTTGAAACTTTAAATCAACCTTATTAAAATTAATACTTATTAACCTTTTGAAATAATTATTAAGGCTTTCCCTTAGATACACTTTTCTTATGAAGAAAGAGAGATGGGTTCTGAACACAATAGTACTCAAGATGACAAACCAAGACCAAAAATACTTATATGGCAAATTTACTGATTCATCCTATGGAGATCAGTTGATAAAGGGACAGGTAGGACAAGGTATACAAATCAATAATTGGGTTAGTGAAGTTAGGTGATCAATTCTTAGCCTTGGACTAAGAGAGATGTTATCTTTAACTGAAAGGAAGAGACCTGTGAAGAAGATTATGCTTTCCTTTCATATGTGTATCCTGGGATTTAGTGTCCTTGGGGCACATCACTGGCTGCTGTTTTCCTCAGAGTATGAACATATGAGTGTATCATCTCTAAGTATAGTGGGAGACAAAATCATGCAATCTTTCCCCACGGTCTGTGAATATTTTGATGGGGAAGTAATTTCCTGCTCCTGGTTCTCCACTTGCATAACAAAAATACAATTTTCTGTGCTTGTCCTTTTAATAAGTGCAGGGACAATCCTTTAGCTGGGGTTTGGTTGAGCCAAAAAGAGTTCCTGACCAAACAATTGCAGACTCTGGTTTGTTGCTTGAGGAAGTATAAATTAGGAATAGGTTTGGCTACTTATAAAAAATTATACGTGATTAAACCAAATATATTTCTTTTTCACACAAAAGAAGTCTGATGTTTCTGATCCCATACTTCTATGAGGGCTCTGTGATGTCATCATGCCTCAAGGTGCCTTCAGTTTACTGCTTTGCCACCATTGGCGTGTCACCCTTATCTACACAATCCAAAATGGTTGCATGAGCTCCAGATGCTATATCTGCACTCCAGACAGCAGGATAGGAAAAAGTGGAGAAATGTATACATCCTCTCTTTAAGGGAACATCTTAGGAGTCCCACAGGATAGGTTTCATTGTTTCTCATTGTTTAGAGTTATCACATGACTGTACCTAGGTGAAAGTTGGGCTAGGAAATGTACTTTGAAAATGGTGTGTTGGGAATTCCCTGGCGGTCCAATGGTTAGGACTCCATGCTTTCACTGCCAAGGGTCTGGGTTCAAACCCTGGCCAGGGAACTAAGATCACACAAGCCGTGCTGCATGGCCAAAAACAAAAATGTGTGTCAATTTGCCTAGCTAAATATTGGCATTCTGGTGGGGAGAAGAATGGATAGTGAAAGGCAACAAACTCATTCTACTACAGTACCAAGTTTTCCTTTTTTAGAAAAAAATTCCCAATAAAATGGAAAAGTAAAAAACATGTCAAGACTGTGAAATTTAACACTGCTTCTCAGACAATGCATTATTTGCCATGTGAATGTATTCATATGAATGTAGTTGTAAGGCAAGTCTCAACTAGTGTATTTCTCCCTAGTCACTACTTGCTGCAAATCAGGAATGTAGACTGCAAGCTCCTTAAGGACAGGAACTACAACTTGTTGACTTTAATTCTCAATGTTTTTCCATTTTAAATGCAACTGAATAAATACTGACAATTGAATGAAATAATTAGGATAATTTGAGATCCAAATAATGGAAAGTAAAAACTCATAACTACTAAACACCCGAACATTAAATTGAGTGAGGTTTAACATGCCACTAAGTAACTAGGGATATCATATAAGTCATCCAAACTCTCTAAGGCTCAGTGTCCTTCTTTCTGGAATAAAGGGAATAAACCAATCTATGATAACTATGAACTATAAAGTTGATCTGATAGTACTTAGTGGGTCCAAACTTAGTGGAATGTACCATCATTTCCCTAGTTGTCCTAGTTAGGAATCTAGTTGCCAAGAATGACTGAATTTTCTTTGTTTGGCTCTCCCTTATACAGTTAATTATCAAATCCTCTGAAGTTTTACATTCTGTCTCCCAATCTGTCCAAATAATTCCACCCATATTGCTACCATGCCAGTCTCAGACACCATCATATCATCATATCTTACATGGATTACAACGAAAGCTTGTTAACTGCTCTCATTTCCTGCAGTTTACTTCTTCAAAGCACATTTTCCATGTAGCAATCAGCGTGATCTTTCTGAAATGCAAACCTAGTGAAGAAAGTCTTCTAATTAAGACTGTTCAGTGGCTTTGTAGTTCCCTTAGGATTGCGTAAATACCTTAGGACAGTCATGAATCCCTTCATTATCTGGCCTTGAACAGCTAAAGCTTTTGCTCCCATTCTTTCTGGCCTCATACCCTTTCATCCAGCCATAGCTAACTCCTTTCCATCTTTTGAATGTGTAATACTTTCTTTTACAGACTCTGCACAGTCTGTTTCCTTTATTTGAAATACTGTTCCTTCTCTTTCTACCTCTCCTGACTTTTCTATCTAGGTCTTTATCTTCATTCACTTATCCACTAACATTTCCTCTAAGAAATTTTTCCTTAAACCTCAACCCACTCCCAGACTCAGCGAGGTACCCCTGCTATCTCTTCATATAGTACCTTGTGCTTTCCTTACTGTCACACTTATTAGCCTAATTTTTAACAGATTGTTTAATACCCTGGTCCCTATGGACTGTTATTTGATATATGCAGTAACAATGCCTGTTCTCCACATTTATTATAGTACCTGCTTATTATAGTAACACTTAGTAAATGTGAATGGTATAAACTTCAATTAATCTCAATCAATAGATATAATGTATGCACTAAAATACAGAGCAAGAGTAAAATAAATGTAAAGATCTATATAATTATAATAATAAATTCACATTAAGCTTTACTTATTTTAGTCTTTTTATATTTTGTTATGGTGTGAGCTCTTTAGATTTCTATCCTTTAAGCTTCAGAGTCCAGCTCTGTTCCTGCTTCTTAAACCATAGATCCATGGTATATTCTGGATTCTTAGAGCCTGTACAGTAGAATCAAAATGTTGATTTTTAGTCTTATATTTATAAAATCAGGGCTTATCTCTGGAGAACTCTGTTGATGTAGCTCACAGTTGTTACTGAACCTGCTAACCATTTGTCTCCAGGGAATAAACTGACGTTCTTGATGTGTGGATTTCTAAGAATTGTGTGACTTACTTCTGAAATGCTCTTTAGTTTTTCTCATTTGTTCTTCCTTTCATGGGAAATAAAGGACAAAATGTGCCAGAGGGTGATCAATGAAATTTTTATCAAGTCCAACAATAATATCTATCCAATAAAAAAATGATTCTTGTGGCAACTGTACTTAATATCATTTCACTCTAGCTTATATTTTCTCCTTCAATCACTATATTATTTAGATAGGAGTAACCTTGCTGGGATGAGCCTTACAGAAGTTTTTGTTTGTAACTACGTCTTCTACAAAAGATGTCTTAAAAAAGTCTTTCTCCTTCAATATTTTAAAGATATTTTAAACAAACTTCAATATTAGTTTTAAAAATATAATTATACGTTATTTATCATACAAGAATAAAACAACTTTATTAGACAGGGCTATTTTTCCATGGAAAGGGCTCCAGAAAATTGAAGATGAAGATAATTCTGAGAAAGAGAACACAGGTTTTTAAAATGTATAACTTGGATTGAAAACACATAACAGAAAGTACAAATTTATACAGTCACATAGAGAGAGGCAGCAAGGGAATCATTTGCACACATGAAAAATATGAAAACATTGTTATAACCAAACAGACATTCATATTTAACCTGAATAGTGTCTGAAATGGATGGGAGCCAGGAATCAGTACTTCTATAATTTTTTCATTAGCTTAACCTCTTCTCTTCTATTATAAAGAGTACATGGGGCTTCCCTGGTGGCGCAGTGGTTGAGAGTCCACCTGCTGATGCAGGGGACACGGGTTCGTGCCCCGATCCGGGAAGATCCCACATGCCGCGGAGCGGCTGGGCCCATGAGCCATGGCCGCTGAGCCTGCGCATCCGGAGCCTGTGCTCCGCAACGGGAGAGGCCACAACAGTGAGAGGCCTGCGTAACGCAAAAAAAAAAAAAAAAAAAAAAAAAAAAAGAGTACATGTATCTTGGGAAGATTCCTTTTTGCTCGTATTTTTTCCTTTAATTTTGTTGTTTTTCTTATTTTCAAGAGCTTAAATATAAATACTTTGAATTAAGATATTTAAATATAAATATCCTAAATAAATAGTTACAGCCGGGGATGATAGATTAATCATGACAATCAAAGTATATAATGAACTTGCTCTCTCTCTCTCTCTCTCACACACACTCACACACACACACACACACACACAGAGGCATAAACACATAAATACACATTTAAGCACACATACAATATACATTCACATAGTAGGATAAAGGGATTTATATACAGAGAAAATACAATCTTCATACAAGTCCATGGATATACATATAAGTTTCCTATTAGAAAACAATTAAGCTCTAAGGTGCTTAAAAGTGCTTATGAGGCAAATTTGTATCAAAATAGTGAACTGAGAAGACATACATCCTATTAAATAACTCTCCAACTATAATCTAATAAAAGTCTTTTAAGAGAGTTAAGACATAAAGGAGCGGACAAAAGAAAAAACAGACACAAATGATAAAATGATGAGAAATTCCTAAAAACTAGAAAGTAGACACCATCAAATTGGTATGACTACAAAAGAGTGCTACATCAAGGAAAGCAATCCAAGATCATAGGCAATAAATAAAATAAACAGAAATGGTTACTGAGGAAAATAATGAACAACTGATAGAGAACCCATAGCAGAGCCACTGGATTGTTCTCCCCTCCCCTGTTCTACTTGAGCTGTGGAGTAGACCACAGTGTTAATTACCAAGGGGCTAACTATGCAAGCTAGGAAACCATGACTGGTTGAGCATTTCCCCATGGAGTTATTGATATAGGATATATGAGACAACCAAAACCAAGAAGAAAACAATGTCACGTACAACCAATGTACTTTTCCACCAAAATTAACAGAGGGTAGATCCTGTCCTCAAAAGAATAGTATAGGAGTTCTGAAAACATGAGCTTTCCCACACACACCCCCTAAACAAGAATCACCGAAGTTTCAGAGAAAACATTTAAAAAACACCATGAAATAAAGGCACTAAGTTAAACTAATGAAGGAATTCCCAGGTGAAGAAACAAATAAGAGAGGATATGAAATCTATATGTGAGAGGAAAGAGAGCCCATCATAAATTTGAGAAATTAAAAATTTACAGCAGCATTTTAAAAATAGTATTTAATAGTGTATTAAAAATAGCTGAAGGGTGAATAATATACCTGGAATAATAAGAGGAGAGATTCTCTCAGAACACACAAAAAAGGCAAAGGAATAAACAGTATAAGGGGGGAAAGTCAATAGATGTGGAGGGTAGACCCATCTAACCCTAATGAGTTGGGAATTCAGAATCTACTTAACAGAAGTTCTAGAAAGAGAAACAAAGTGAGAGAAATAATAAAATAAAATAGTAGAGAATTTCATGGTTAAATAAATAAATTTACAGACTGATCTTAAAATTCATTTGGAAATGCAAGGGACTCGATAATTTTGAAAATGAAAAAGAAAGTGTGTGTTCACTCTTCCTGGTTTCAAAATGTAACTGCGAAACTACAGTAATCAAGACAGTGTGGTAGTGGCATATGAATAGATATATAGCTCAATGCAAGATAATTAAAATTGCAGAAATAAACCTTAATATGTATAATCACTGATTTTCAAGTAGGATGCCAAAACAATTCAATGGGGGAAAGAATAGTCTTTTAAACAAACGGTGCTAGATATTTACATGCAAAAGAATGAATATCTACTCCCACCTCACACAATACAGAAAAATTAATTCAATGTGGATCACAAACCTAAAAATAAGAGTTAAAACTACAGACTAGCTCAACAAAAATAACAACAACAGCAAAATCCAACCAACCAAACCAACCAACCAACCAAAAATAGTGAAAGGGCTTGAATAGACCTTTCTACAAATAAGATATACAAATGGCCAATAAGCACAGGAAAATCAAAACCACAGTGAGATATCATTTCACATTCACTAAAATAGACTTAATAATTTTTTAAAAACGGGAAAATAACAAGTGTTGTTAAGAATTTGGAGATTGGAACCCTCACACACTGCTGGTAGGAATGTAAAATGATAAAGCCACTGTGGAAAACATTTTGATGTGTCCTCAAAAAAATTAAACATACAATTACCACATGACCCACTAATCCCATTTCTAGATATTATACCAAAAAGAACTGAAAACAGATGTTCAAACAAAATCTTTCACACAAATGTCACAGCAGCACTATTCACAATAGCCCAAAGTAGAAATAAACCAAATGTACAACAATGAATGAATTGATAAACAAAACGTGGTAATATCTAGGTATAAGGGTTCAAGCTGGGGGCTGATATAGCAAAAAGACCTGACCACAAGTTGGCAGTAGCACACACAAGCTTTACTGGGTGATGTTTTGACAGGTTTGCATGTGGGAGAAGTCCCTGACAGCAGAAGTCTGTCCAGAGGCTACAGTATGTGGGTAGCTATTGATAAGGGAAGGAAGGCAAGGAAACTCCCAAAGGAGAGAGGGATTAGAGTGAGGACCTACCTATGCAGGTGATGTCACTCAGGAGCAAGAAGGAGTCTCTGGGTCACAGAACTATGAAGTGGGTAGCAGCTTGGGGTCTTATAACTATGAGGTGCTATCTTATCAGTGAGTAACAGCTTTCAGTGAGGATTTGTGGAGTATGCAAAACAAGCAGGCTCTACATGGCTAAAAATCTGCTTGTTTGGGCTATTTTTTAAGTGATTACATGTGTAAAAAATTGAGTTTGGTTCTGGCAGGCTACCAGATCTTCTGAGCTACCAGATCTCAGCCTGCAATAAAGAAATAAAAAATCTAGGGGCCATTTCCTAGAGGATATATTTACATATTTACATTAACACCATACCATGGAATATTATTCACCCATAAAAAGGAATGAGGTAATGATATATGCTTCAACATGGCTGAATCTTAAAAACATTATCCTATGTGAAAGAAACTAGACACAAATGCTTCATATAGCATGACTCCAATTATATAAATATCCAGACTGACAAACCACAGAGAAGGAAAGTGTACTTGTGGTTTGTGGGGGGAGAAGGAAATAGGGGAGTTACTGTCTAATGTGTATGGGGTTCTCATTTGGGATGATGAAATACTTCTAGAATGAATGAGTTAGTGGTGACAGTAGTACAACATTGTGAATGAAATTAATGCCACTGAATTACACACTTTAAAATGATTAAAATGGTCAATTTTACATTATGTGCATTTTACCACAAAAAAAACTGTAAAACTTTTAGATAAAAAATAGGAGTGAATTTTTGCGACCTTCAGTTACATGATAATTTCTTAGATAAAACACGAAAAGCACAAGTGACAAAAAAGAAGACTGAAAAACTGGACTTCATCAAAATAAAAAACTTTTGTCAAAGAACATCATTAAGAAAATGAAAAGACAACCCACAGAATGGGAGAAAATATTTGCAAATCATATATCTGGTGAGGGACTTGACGCTACAATTTATAAAGAGTTCTTGTAACTCAATAATAAATAATTCAATAATAATAACACATAATCCAATAAAAAATGGGCAAAGGATTTGAACAGACATTTCTCCAAGAAGATATATAAATGATTATTAAACACAAAAAAAGATACTCAACATCATTAGTCATTAAGGAAATGAAAAGCAAAACCACATAAAGTACCAGTTCACACTAACTAGAATGGCTATAATCAAAAAGACAGATAATAACCAGTGTTGGCAAGGATGTGGAAAAAGATGAACCTTTGTACATTGCTAGAGATATATAAAATGGTGGATCCTTGTTAGAAAACAGTTTGCAGTTCCTCCAAAAGTTAAACATACAGATACCATATGATGGAGCAACGTAATCCTGGAAAAATACTGGAGAGAAGTGAAAACATATAGCCATGCAAACTTTATTCACACATGTTCATAGTAGTATTATTCCTTCTAGTCAAAACTTGGAAACAACCAAAATCCCTATCCATTGATGAAAAGGTAAACAAAATATGGCATATCCATACAACAGAATATTATACAGCAATAAAGTACTAACACATGCTACAACATGGATGAATCTCAAAAACATGATGATAAATGAAAGAAGCTGGTTACAAAAAGACTACATATTGTGTGATCTCTTTTATGATATGTGCAGGATAGGCAAATCTATGGAAATACAAAGTAGATTATTGGTTGCCTAGGGCTAGGGCCCTTATTGGTTGCCTAGGGCTAGGGCCAGGGCAGGTTGTTGATGAAGAGTGACTGCTAATAGGTATAAGGAATGATGAAAATATTCTAAAATTACATTATGATGATTGTTGTACATCTCTGTAAATATACTAAAAGTAATTGCATTGTAGACTTTAAACAGATGAACTTTATGTATGTATATCATATCTCAATAAAACAATTAAAAGTGACAGTATTAGGAATGAAAACACCAATTAGAGCATGAGGCCAGAGGCTTGGGCACTCCAGGATGGTGACAAGTTGCGGCGGGGATAGGGGAGGATGGGGGCGGTGGCTGCTTCTTCTAGATGCTAGGAAATGCAGCTGGACCTGGATCCAAAGCAGGCTCTCCATATCGACCAGGCCCAGAGGACAACATCTGGCTGGAGGACAGAGAAGACTGCAGAAGGCCAGCTACCCTGTGCCTTTGGATTGGAAAATTTAACCCATTTATGTGTAAGCCATGTGGTTGACAGGGTATCGGTGCTCCAGCTGGGTGCCAGGCCTGAGCCTCTGAGGGGGGAGAGCCGAGTTCAGGACACTGGACCACCAGAGACCTCCTTGCCCCATGTAATATCAATCAGTGAGAGCTCTGCTAGAGATCTCCACCTCAATGCTAAGACCGAGCTCCACTCAATGACCAACAAGCTACAGTGCTAAACATCCCATGCCAAACAACTAGCAAGACAGGAACACAACCTCACCAATTAGCAAAGAGGCTGCCTAAAATCATAATAAGGTCACAGACACCCCCAAAATACACCAGCAGACGTGGTCTTGCCCACCAGAAATACAAGATACAGCCTCATCCACTACAACACAGGCACCAAACCCCTCCTCCACCAGGAAGCCTACATAACCCACTGAACCAACCTTACCCAATTCGGGCAGACACCAAAAACAACGGGAACTACGAACCTGCAGCCTACAAAAATCAGACCCAAAACACAGTAAGTTAATCAAAATGAAAAAAACAGAAATACACAGCAGATGAAAGAGCAAAGTAAAAACCCACCAGACCAAACAAATGAAGAGGAAATAGGGAGTCTACCTGAAAAAAAATTAAGAGAAATGAGAGTAAAGGTGATCCAAAATCTTGGAAATACAATGGAGAAAATATAAGAAGCATTTAACAAGTACCAAGAACTAAAGAGCAAAAAAACAATGATGAACAACACAATAAATGAAATTTAAAATTCTCTAGAAGGAATCAATAGCAGAATAACTGAGGCAGAAGAACGGATAAGTGACCTGGAAAATAAAATAGTGGAAATAAGTACCGCACAGCATAATAAAGAAAAAAGAATGAAAAGAATTGAGGACAGTCTCAGAGACTTCTGGGACAACAATAAATGCACAAACATTTGAATTATAGCAGTCCCAGAAGAAGAAGACAAAAAGAAAGGGACTGAGAAAATATTTGAAGACATTATAGTTAAAAACTTCCCTAATATGAGAAAAAAAACAGTCAATGAAGTCCAGGAAGCAGAGAGTCCCATGCAACATAAATCCAAAGAGAAACACACCAAGACACATATTATTTAAACTGTCAAAAGTTAAATACAAAGAAAAAATATTGAAAGCAACAAGGGAAAAGCAACAAATAACATACAAGGGAATCCCCATAAGGTTAACAGCTGATATTTCAGCAGAAACTCTGCAAGCTAGAAGGGAGTGGCAGGACATATTTAAAGTGATTAAAGGGAAAAAACCTACAACCAAGATTACTCTACCCAGCAAGGATATCATTCAGATTCGACAGAAAATTAAAACCTTTACACACAAGCAAAAGTAAAGAGAATTCAGCACCTCCAAACCAGCTTTACATCAAATGCTAAAGGAACTTCTCTAGGCAGGAAACACAAGAGAAGGAAAAGACCTACAATAACAAACCCAAAATAATTAAGAAAATGGTAATAGGAACATGCATACCAATACTTACCTTAAAAGTAAAATGATTAAATGGTCCAACCAAAAGATGTAGACTGGTTGAATGGATAGAAAAACAAGACCCATATATATGCTGTCTACAAGAGACCCACTTCAGACCTAGAGACACATACAGACTGAACGTGAGGGGATGTAAAAAGATATTCCATGCAAATGAAAATCAAAAGAAAGCTGGAGTAGCAATTCTCATGTCAGACAAATTGACCTTAAAATAAAGACTATTACAAGAGACAAAGACACTACAAAATGATCAAGGGATCGATCCAAGAAGAAGATATAATAATTGTAAATATTTATGCACCCAACATAGGAGAACCTCAATACATAAGGCCATGGCTAACAGTCATAAAAGGGGAAATCGACAGTAACACAATAATTCACCAATGGACAGATTACCCAAGATGAAAATAAATAAGGAGACACAAGCTTTAAATGATACATTAAACAAGATGGATTTAATTTATAACAACAGAACACACTTTCTTCTCAAGTGCTCATGGAACATTCTCCAGAATAGATCATATCCTGGGTCACAATCAAGCCTTGTTAAATTTAAGGAAATTGAAATCGTATCAAGTATCTTTTCCAACCACAACACTATGAGACTACATATCAATTACAGGAAAAAATCTGTAAAAAATATAAACACATGGAGGCTAAAAAATACACTAAATAACCAAGAGATCACTGAAGAAATCAAAAAATACGTAGAAACAAATGACAAGGAAAACACAATGACTCAAAACCTATGGGATGCAGCAAAAGCAGATCTAAGAGGGAAGTTTATAGCAATACAATCCTACCTCAAGAAACAAGAAAAATCTCAAATAAACAACCTAACCTTACACCCGAGGCAATTAGAGGAAGAAAAACAAAAAAACCCCGAAGTTAGCAGAAGGAAAGAAATCATAAAAATCAGATCAGAAAAAAATGAAAATGAAATGAAAGGAAACAGTAGCAAAGATCAATGAAACTAAAAGCTGGTTCTTCCAGAAGAAGAACAAAATTGATAAAACATTAGCCAGACTCACCAAGAAAAAAAGGGAGAAGACTCAATTCAACAGAATTAGAAATGAAAAAGGAGAAGTAACAACTGAAACCGCAGAAATACAAAGGATCATGAGAGATTACTACAAGCAACTATACACCAAAAAAATGGACAAACTCTTAGAAATGCACAACCTTCTGAGACTGAACCAGGAATAAACAGAAAATATAAACAGACCAATCACAAGCACTGAAATTGAAACTGTGATTAAAAATCTTTCAACAAACAAAAGCCCAGGACCAGATGGCAGGCAAATTCTATCAAACATTTAGAGGAGAGCTAACACCTATCCTTCTCAAACTCTTGCAAAATAAGGCAGAGGGAGGAACATTCCCAAAGTCATTCTACCAGGCCACCATTACCCGAAACCAAAACCAGACAAGGATGTCACAAAAAAGAAAACTGCAGGCCAATATCACTGATGAACATACATGCAAAAATCCTCAACAAAATACTAGCAAACAGAACCCAAAAGACATTAAGAGGATCATAAATCATGATCCAGTGGGGTTTATCCCAGGAATGCAAGTATTCTTCCATATGTGCAAATCAATCAATGTGATACACCATATTAACAAATTGAAAGATAAAAATCATATAATAATCTCAATAGATGCAGAAGAAGCTTTTGGCAAAATTCGACACCCATTTAGGATAAAAACCCTCCAGAAAGTAAGCATAGAGGGAATTTACCTCAACATAATAAAGGCTGAATATGACAAACCTGCAGCCAACATCATTCTCAATGGTGAAAAACGGAAAGCATTTCCACTAAGATCAGGAACAAGACAAGGTTGCCCACTCTCACCACAGTTATTCAACATAGTTTTGGAAGTTTTAGCCACAGCAATCAGAGAAGAAAAAGAATAAAAGGAATCCAAATCAGAAAAGAAGTAAAACTGTCACTGTTTGCAGATGACGTAATACTATACATAGAGAATCCTAAAGATGCTACCAGAAAACTACTAGAGCTAATCAATGAATTTGGTAAAGCAGCAGGATACAAAATTAATGCACAGAAATCTCTTGCATTCCTATATAATAATGATGAAATATCTGAAACAGAAATTAAGGAAACATTCCCATTTACCACTGCAACAAAAAGAATTAAATACCTGGGAATAAACCTATCTAAGGAGACAAAAGACCTGTATGTAGAAAACTATAAGTCACTGATGAAAGAAATTAAAATGATACAGATGAAGAGACATACCATGTTCTTGGACTGGAAGAATCAACACTGTGAAAATGACTATACTAACCAAAACAATCTACAGATTCAATGCAATCCCGATTAAACTACCAATGGCATTTTTCACAGAACTGAAACAAAAAATTTCACAATATGTTTGGAAACACAAAAAACCCCGAATAGCCAAAGCAATCTTGAGAAAGAAAAATGGAGTTGGATTAATCAGACTTCAGACTATGCTACAAAGCTACAGTAATCAAGACAGTACGGTACTGGCACAAAAACAGAAATACAGATCAATGGAACAGGATAGAAAGTCCAGAGATAAACCCACGCACATACGGTCATCTTATCTTTGATAAAGGAGGCAAGGATATACAATGGAGAAAAGACGGCCTGTTCAATAAAGTGGTGCTGGAAAACTGGACAGCTACATGTAAAAGAATGAAATTAGAACACTCCCTAACACCATACACAAAAATAAACTCAAAATGGATTAAAGACCTAAATGTAAGGCCAGACACTATAAAACTCTTAGAGGGAAACATAGGCAGAACACTCTATGACATAAATCACAGCAAGATCCTTTTTGACCCACCTCCTAGAGAAATGGAAATAAAAACAAAAATAAACAGATGGGACCTAATGAAACTTAAAAGCTTTTGTAACGCAAAGGAAACCATAAACAAGATGAAAAGACAACCCTCAGAATGGGAGAAAATATTTGCAAATGAAGCAACTGACAAAGGATTAATCTCCAAAATATACATGCAGCCCATGCAGCTCAATATCAAAAAAACAAACAACCCAATCCAAAAATGGGCAGAAGACCTAAATAGACATTTCTCCAAAGAAGATACGCAGATCGCCAAGAAACACATGAAAGGATACTCAACATCACTAATCATTAGAGAATTGCAAATCAAAACTACAATGTGGTATCACCTCACACTGGTCAGAATGGCCATCATCAAAAAATCTACAAATAAATGCTGGAGTGGGTGTGGAAAAAGGGAACCTTCTTGCACCGTTGGTGAGAATGTAAATTGACACAGCCACTATGGAGAACAGTATGGAGGTTCCTTAAAAAATTAAAAATAGAACTTCCATATGACCCAGCATCCCACTACTGGGCATATACCCTGAAAAAACCATAATTCAAAAACAGACATGTACCACAATGTTTACTGCAGCACTATTTACAATAGCCACAACATGGAAGCAACCTAAGTGTCCACTGACAGATGAATGGATAGGAAGATGTGGCACACATATACAATGGAATATTACTCAGTCATAAAAAGGAACGAAATTGAGTTATTTGTAGTGAGGTGAATGGACCTAGAGTCTGTCATACAGAGCGAAGTAAGTCAGAAAGAGGAAAACAAATACCATATGCTAACATATACATATGGAATCTAAAAAAATGGTTCTGAAGAACCTTGGGCCAGGATAGGAATAAAAACTCAGACATAGAGAGTGGACTTGCAGACACGAGGAGGGGGAAGGGTAAGCTGGGACAAAGTGAGAGAGTGGCATGGACATATATACACTACTAAATGTAAAATAGATAGCTAGTGGGAAGCAGCCGCATAGCACAGGGAGTTCAGTTCCATGCTTTGTGACCATCTAGAGAGGTGGGATAGGGAAGGTGGGAGGGAGACGCAAGAGGGAGGGGATATGGGAATATATGTATACGTATAGCTGATTCACTTTGTTATGCAGCAGAAACTAACACAACATTTTAAAGCAATTATACTCCAATAAAGATGTTAAAAAAAAAAAGAACACCAACAAATGGCAATGAAAACCCCCAAACCAGACAAAATATAGTGAAACTTAAAATACTAGGGATTATAAAACTATACATTTTAGATGAGAAAAATAAACGGTCACAGACACTATAGGTTTGCCACAGAAACTTAGAATCAGATCAGGATCAGACTTTTCATCGTAAGACGCTTAAATATAATTGACCAATATAGTCTAAGTGCTGAGGAGAAGTTACTTGGAACCCAGAAATCCATAACCAAAAAAAAAAAATTTAATTCAAGAGAAAGGGCAAAATTCTGACATTTTCAGGCATAAACTTGGACATTTTATCATCCTTTTACCCTATGAGAAAATAACTAGAGGAAGATATTGAAGTCAACATACATATTCTGCCCCTACTAAGAGCTATAAAAACTTGATTTTCTTGCTTCCCTTGTAGGTAGAATTCACCATGTGAAACAATTTTGGCCACTGAGACTCAATTGGATATTTTTCCCTTTCCCCCAGCCCTGGAATGCAGACATAAAGACTGGTGGCAAAGCATAAAAGCTACAGAATGAGGATAGCAGGATAGGAAGACAGATGGAGCCTAGATCCTAAGGCAATGGCCAGCCATTCTATCTAACATTTTTAATGTATGAGATAGATATACCCATATGTGGTTAAGCTACATGGAGATATTCTTTTTCTTATTTGCAGTCAAATGCATTCGTTAGTGAGATATTTCTGCAACTGAAAATGAATTAGGAGGATCGATCACGATGGCAGAGTAAGATGACATGGAGCTCAGCTCCTCCCATGAACACATCAAAAATACATTTACATGTAAAACAATTCTTACTGAAAATGAACTAGAAACTGGCAAAAGGACTCCTGTACAACCAAGTCTGTAAGAAAGATACAAATGTAATCAGGTAGAAAAACAATCAGGTTGTGACCTATGCCCCTGGAAAGGGACTCAGAGGTAAAGGGAGATAATGCAGTAGACAGCAGGCCTGAGGTCAAGCCACCAATTGGATACCCCAGCCATGGGGTCACTCATGGGGGAGATAAGCCCACTGGCTTGTTGGAGGGCTGCTGAGACAAAAAGAAAGTCAGTGCGAAGCGTGGACCCTGCTCATGAGGAGCATGTATGCACAAGTGCTGGCTTGCGACTGAGGCAAGACAAAGAGAGACCTGCTCTAGCTGCTACCAGATTTCTCACAACGGCCTCACTGCATGTCCCATCCCAAGCCAAGCAAATGCTCCAGCCTCACTCAGTCCATGTCACAGCATGGCACTGGATCTGGGCCAGCCAATGAGGGAGAAGACTCGACCATGGAACACAGAGATGACCCAGTTCTTGGGCAGAGCATGGGTGGGGTGGTGGTGGCCATTGCTGGTTCTTACTCAAGTGGTGTCTCAGAAGCAGCATAGATCTCTGACAGAGGTCGCTCCACCAAAACTCATCCCTCAACACATGCCAAGAGTCCACAGAGGTCCCACAGCTCTGTGGTGTGGCTCAACAACAAGGTTCAGTGGGGGGCCGAGGGACCCTTTTGTTCCTCACAGTGATCAGCTGTGAGGGAAAAAAGGGCCATGCACCCAAGGCTGTGTCTCAGTGCAGTGAGGGAAACAAGTGCAGGCATGGCACAGGCAGCACACCAGAGACATTTTGACCTCTACCTGTAGCTGATACCAGCTGAAAGCCCACAGGGCCCCCTTTGCTTCAGCACTACCCCACTCTGGGGCAAAAATCCCAGTGTGGGGAGAGATGAAAACACACACTTAAAGGGAACAGATCCAGCTGGGACATGGCCCTCAGGGTTCCTGCTCCAGTAACCTAGGATCAGGCCCCAACCCCAACAGGGGGGTGATGGCCACTGAGCAGAGGGGAAGTCCCACTTCACACCCAATTCCAGTTCTAGCCCCTTCATCTCCAGCCCCAGGTCCTATGATGGTGATAGCTGCCACTGTACCCTGAGGGAAGATATGAATTATATCCATCACAAATCCAGCTCTCCCACCAAAGGCATTGGGCACACACAGTCTGTATAGGGATGCTCCCACATAAGAACACCCCTCCAAGACCATACTAGGTAACTGATTCACCTAAACTCATAGAGACAGAGAAAGTTAAGCAAAATGAAAAGGCACAGGAACTACACTCAACAAAAAAGCAAGAGAAACCACTGAAATAATAAATAATAGAACAGAAATTAAAAATTTACCAGGTAGGGCTTCCCTGGTGGCGCAGTGGTTGAGAGTCCGCCTGCCGATGCACGGGACATGGGTTCGTGCCCCGGTCCGGGAAGATCCCACATGCAGCAGAGCGGCTGGGCCCGTGAGCCGTGGCCGCTGAGCCTGCGCATCTGGAGCCTGTGCTCCGCGATGGGAGAGGCCACGACAGTGAGAGGCCCGCATACCACAAAAAAAAAAAAAAAATTTAACCAGGTAAAGATTCAAAGCATTGGTAATAAAAAACATTAACTATATTAGGGAAAAGAATTCATGTACACAGTGAAAATTTTAACACAGAACAAGAAAATATATAAAGCACCTAATCAAAAATGAAGAATTCAACAGATGACATAAAAAATACACTAAAGGAATGACTAGGAGACTAACTGATATAGAAGAATACATAAGTGATTTGGAAGATAGAATAATGAAAATCACTGAATCATAACAGTCAAAAGAAAAACAAATTTTTAAATATGAAAAAAATTAAGATTTTTCTGGGATAACATTAAACATATCAATATTCGCATCAACAGGGTCCCAGAAGGAGAAGAGAGAGAGAAGGGGATCAAAAATGTATTTGAGGAAATTATGGCTGAAAACTTCCCAAATCTGAAGAAGGAAGTAGATATCCAGGTACAGGAAGCACAGAGGGTCCCAAACAAGATAAACCCAAATAGACCCACACCAAGACATATTATAATTAAAATGGCAAAAGTTAAAGATAAAGAGAGAATTTTAAAGGCAGCAAGAAAAACAAACAAAGAGCCATACACAAGGGAATCCCCATAAGGCTACCAGCTGATTTCTCTGCAGAAACTTTGCAGGCCAGAAGGGAGTGGCATGATATATTCAAAGCATTGAAAGGGAAAAGACTGCAACCTAGGGTAACCCACCCAGCAAGAGTATTATCTAGAATAAAGGAGAGATAAAGAACTTCTCAGACAAGCAAAAACTAAAGGAAATCATCAATACTAACCCTAAAAGAAATGTTGAAGGATCTTCTCTAAGTGGAAAAGAAGTAAGAATCTATAGAACAGGGAATATCCCACTAGGGAAGGCAAATATATAGCAAGGGCTAATGATCAACTACTTAAATAAGGCAGTACAAAGATTAAAAGATGAAAAATTGTAAAAGCAACTACATGTATAATAAATAGTTAAGGGATAAACATGAAGATGTAAAATATGACATCAAAAACACAAAATGTGGGGAAGGGGAGTGAAAAAAAAGGCAGATCTTTTAGAATGTGTTTGAACCTAAATGATTAATAGTTTAAAACAAGTAGATATAGTAACAGGCCAAAATATATGAACCCCAAGGAAACCACAAATTACAAAGGATACATAAAGACTAAAAAGAAAGGAACACAAGGATACTACTAAAGACAATCATCACACCATAAGGGAAGAAACAAAAAAGAAGAAATGAACAGAAAAGAAGTACAAAAACAACCAGAAACAAGTAATAAAATAGCAATAAGTACAATATATCAATAATTACTTTAAATGTCAGTGGACTAAGTGCTCCAATCAAAAGATAGAATGGCTGGATAAGAAAACAAAACCCTCCTCTATGCTGCCTACAAGAGACTCACTTCATAGCTAAAGACACACACAGACTGAAAGTAAAGGCAAGGAAAATGCATGCAAATGGAAATAACAAGAAATCAGGGCTAGCAAAATAGACTTTAAAACAACAGCTATAACAAAAGATATAGAAAGCCATTATATAATGATAAAGAGATCAATACAGAAGAGGATATTACTCTCATTAACATATATGCACCCAATATGGGTACGCATAAATATATAAAACAAATACTAACAGACATAAAAGGAGAAATTGACCATAATACAATTATAGTAGGAAACTTTAAAACTCCACTTACTTCAATGGACAGATCATCCAGACAGAAAATCAGTAAGGCAGTAGTAGTCTTAAATGACACAATAGACCAGTTGGATTTATTTGATAACTACAGGACTTTCATCCAAAACAGCAGAATACACGTTCTTTTTAAGTACACATAGAACATTTTCTATGAAAGATCACATACTAGGCCAAGTCTCAACAAATTTAAGAGTACAGAAATTATATCAAGTGTTTTAGCTGACCACAACACTTATGAAACTAAAAATCAATTACAGAAAGAAAAATGGGAAAAGAAACAAACACTTGGAGACTAAACAGCATGCTACTAAAAAACCAATGAGTCAATTTAGAAATAAAGAAGAAATCAGGGGCTTCCCTGGTGGCGCACTGGTTGAGAGTCCACCTGCCGATGCAGGGGATGTGGGTTTGTGCCCCGGTCCAGGAGGATCCCACATGCCGCGGAGTGGCTGGGCCCATCAGCCATGGCCGCTGAGCCTGTGCATCCGGAGCCTGTGCTCTGCAATGGGAGAGGCCGCCAACAGTGAGAGGCCCGCGTACCGCAAAAAAAAAAAAAAAGAAGAAGAAATCAGAAAATTACTGAAAACATATGAAAATGAAAACACAACACAACAAAATCTATGGGATGCAGAAAAAGCATTTCTAAGAGGGAAGTTTATCATGATACAGGGCTTTCCCAGGAAACAAGAAAAATCTCAAATAAACAACCTAGCCTACCACCTAAAGGAATTAGAAAAAGATGAACAAAAATAAAGCCCAAAGTCAGCAGAAGGAAGAAAATAATAAAGATCAGAGAGGGCTGGAGCCGGAATCTGGCAGAAGAGTAAGACGCGGAGATCGCCTTCCTCCCCACGGATACACCAGAAATACATCCACACGTGGAACAACTCCTACAGAACTCCTACTGAAGGCTGGCAGAAGACCTCAGACCTCCCAAAAGGCAAGACACTCCCCACGTACCTGGGTAGGGCAAAAGAAAAAACAGAGACAAAAGAATAAGGACCGCACCTGCACCAGTGGGAGGGAGCTGTGAAGGAGGAAAAGTTTCCACACACTAGGAAGCCCCTCCGCGGGCGGAGACTGCGGGAGGCGGAGGGGGGAGTTTCGGGACCGCGGAGTAGTGCACAGCGACGGGTGCGGAGGGCAAAGCGGGGAGATTCCTGCACAGACGATCGGTGCCGACCAGCACTCACCAACCCGAGAGGCTTGTCTGCTCACCCGCCGGGGCGGGCGGGGCTGCGAGCTGAGGCTCGGGTTTTGGTTTTGGACGGAGCTCAGGGAGAGGACTGGGGTTGGCGTTTTGAACATAGCCTGAAGGGGTTAGTGCACCACGACTAGCCGGGAGGGAGTTCGGGGAAAAGCCTGCACCTGCCGAAGAGGCAAGAGACTTTTTCTTCCCTCTTTGTTTCCTGGTGCGCGAGGAGACGGGTTTAAGAGCGCTGCTTAAAGGATCTCCAGAGACGGGCGCGAGCCGCGGCTGAAAGCGCAAACCACAGAGACGGGAGCGAGCCGCGGCTAAAACCGCGGACCCCAGAGACGGGCGGGAGACGCTAAGGCTGCTGCTGCCGCCACCAAGGGGCCTGTGTGCGAGCACAGGTCACTCTCCACACCCCTCTTCCGCGGAGCCTGTGCAGCCCGCCACTGCCAGGTTCCCGGGATCCAGGGACAACATCCCCGGGACAACGCACAGCGGGCCTCAGGCTGGTGCAACGTCACGCCGGCCTCTGCCAAAACGTCACGCTGCCTCTGCCGCCGCAGGCCCGCCCCGCACGCAGTGCCCCTCCTTCCCCCATCCCCCAACCCCCGGCCTGAGTGAGCCGGAGGCCCCGAATCAGCGGCTCCTTTAACCCCGTCCTGTCTGAGCGGAAAAAACAGACGCCCTCCAGCGACCTACACGCAGAGGCAGGGCCAAATCCAAAGCTGAGCTCCTGTGAGCTGTGAGAACAAAGAAGAGAAAGGGAAATCTCTCCCAGCAGCCACAGAAGCAGCGGATTAAAGCTCCACAATCAACTTGATATACCCTGCATCTGTGGAATACCTGATTAGACAAGGAATGATCCCAAATTGAAGAGGGGGAATTTAGGAGCGAGATCTATGATTTTTTTCCCTTTTCTTCTTTTTGTGAATGTGTACGTGTATGCTTCTGTGTGAGATCTTGTCTGTATACTCTTGCTTCCACCATTTGTCCTAGGGCTCTATCCGTCCATGACTTTTTTTTAAAAATTCTTTTTCTTAATAATTAAGTTTAATTGTAATAACTTTATTATACTTTACCTTCGTTCTTTCTTTCTTTCCTTCCTTCCTTCCCTCCTTTAGACAACGAATCACCCCAAATTGAGGAGGTGGTCTCTGGGAGCAGGATTTATGATTTTTCCCCCTTTACCTCTTTTTGTGAAGGTGTATGTGTATGCTTCTGTGTAAGATTTTCTCTGTATAGCTTTGCTTCCAACATTTGTCCTAAGGTTCTATCCGTTCCTTTTTTTTTCTAAATATTTTTTAATTCAATAACTATATTATACTTTATTTTATTTTTACTGTATCATCTTTCTGTCTTTTTTCCTTCTTTCCCTCCTTCCTTCCTTCCTCCCTCCCTCCCTCCCTCCCTCCTTTCTTTCCTTCTTTGCTTCTTTCTTCCTTCCTTCCTTTCCTCCTTTCCTTCTTTCTTTATTCATACTTCTACTAATTCTCTCTACTTTTTCTCCCTTTTATTCTGAGCCGTGTGGATGAAAGGCTCTTGGTGCTCCAGCCAGAAGTCAGGGCTCTGCCTCTGAGGTAGGAGAGCCAACTTCAGGACACTGGTCAACAAGAGACCTCCCAGCTCCACATGATATTAAACGGTGGAAATCTCCCAGAGACCTCCATCTTAACACCAGCACCCAGCTTCACTCAATGACCAGCAAGCCACAGTGCTGGACAACCTATGCCAAACAACTAGCAAAACAGGAACACAACCCCACCCATTAGCAGAGAGGCTGCCTAAAATCATAATAAGGCCACAGACACCCCAAAACACACCACCAGACGTGAACCTGCCCACTAGAGAGACAAGATCCAGCCTCATCCAGCACAACACAGGCACTGGTCCCCTCCACCAGGAAGCCTACACAACCCACTGAAACAACCTTAGCCACTGGAGACAGACATCAAAAGCAACGGGAACTACGAAAGTGCAGCCTGCAAAAAGGAGACCCTAAACACAGTAAGATAAGCAAAATGAGAAGACAGAAAAACACACAGCAGATGAAGGAGCAAGATAAAAACCCACCAGACCTAACAAATGAAGAGGAAATAGGCAATCTACCTGAAAAAGAATTCAGAATAATGATAGTAAGGATGATCCGAAATCTTGGAAGTAGAATGGACAAAATGCAAGAAACAGTTAACAAGGACCTACAAGAACTAAAGATGAAACAAGCAACGATGAACAATGCAATAAATGAAATTAAAACCACTCTAAATAGGATCAATAGCAGAATAACTGAGGCAGAAGAACGGATAAGTGACCTGGAAGATAAAGTAGTGGAAATAACTACTGCAGAGCAGAATAAAGAAAAAAGAATGAAAAGAACTGAGGACAGTCTCAGAGACCTCTGGGACAACATGAAACGCACCAACATTCGAATTATAGGGGTTCCAGAAGAAGAAGAAAGAAAGAAAGGGACTGAGAAAATATTTGAAGAGATTATAGTTGAAAACTTCCCTAATATGGGAAAGGAAATAGTTAATCAAGTCCAGGAAGCACAGAGAGTCCCATACAGGATAAATACAAGGAGAAACACGCCAAGACACATACTAATCAAACTGTCAAAAATTAAATACAAAGAAAGCATATTAAAAGCAGCAAGGGAAAAACAACAAATAACACACAAGGGAATCCCCATAAGGATAACAGCTGATCTCTCAGCAGAAACCCTACAAGCCAGAAGGGAGTGGCAGGACATACTGAATGTGATGAAGGAGAAAAGCCTGCAACCAAGACTACTCTACCCAGCAAGGATCTCATTCACATTTGATGGAGAAATTAAAACCTTTACAGGCAAGCAAAAGCTGAGAGAGTTCAGCACCACCAAACCAGCTTTACAACAAATGCTAAAGGAACTTCTCTAGACACGAAACACAAGAGAAGGAAACGACCTATAGTAGCGAACCCAAAACAATATAGAAAATGGAAATAGGAACATACATATCGATAATTACCTTAAATGTAAATGGACTAAATGCTCCCACCAAAAGACACAGATTGGCTGAATGGATACAAAAACAAGACCCTTATATATGCTGTCTACAAGAGACCCACTTCAGAACTAGAGACACATACAGACTGAAAGTAAGGGGATGGAAAAAGATATTCCATGCAAATGGAAACCAAAAGAAAGCTGGAGTAGCAATTCTCATATCAGACAAAATAGACTTTAAAATAAGGACTATTAAAAGGGACAAAGAAGGACACTACATAATGATCAAGGGATCGATCCAAGAAGAAGATATAACAATTGTAAATATTTATGCACCCAACATAGGAGCACCTCAATACATAAGGCAAATACTAACAACCATAAAAGGGGAGATCGACAGTAACACATTCATAGTAGGGGACTTTAACACCCCACTTTCACCCATGGACAGATCATCCAAAATGAAAATAAATAAGGAAACACAAGCTTTAAATGATACATTAAACAAGATGGACTTAATTGATATTTATAGGACACTCCAACCAAAAACAACAGAATACACATTTTTCTCAAGTGCTCATGGAACATTCTCCAGGATAGATCATATCTTGGGTCACAAATCAAGCCTTGGTAAATTTAAGAAAACTGAAACTGTATCAAGTATCTTTTCTGACCACAACGCCATGAGACTAGATATCAATTACAGGAAAAGATCTGTAAAAAATACAAACACATGGAGGCTAAACAATACACTACTTAATAATGAAGTGATCACTGAAGAAATCAAAGAGGAAATAAAAAAATACCTAGAAACAAATGACAATGGAGACACAACGACCCAAAACCTATGGGATGCAGCAAAAGCAGTTCTAAGGGGGAAGTTTATAGCAATACAAGCCCACCTTAAGAAGCAGGAAACATCTCGAAAAAACAACCTAACCTTGCACCTCAAGCAATTAGAGAAAGAAGAACAAAAAAGCCCCAAAGCTAGCAGAAGGAAAGAAATCATAAAAATCAGATCAGAAATAAATGAAAAAGAAATGAAGGAGACGATAGCAAAGATCAATAAAACTAAAAGCTGGTTCTTTGAGAAGATAAACAAAATAGATAAACCGCTAGCCAGACTCATCAAGAAAAAAAGGGAGAAGACTCAAATCAATAGAATTAGAAATGAAAAAGGAGAAGTAACAACTGACACTGCAGAAATAAAAAAAATCATGAGAGATTACTACAAGCAACTCTATGCCAATAAAATGGACAATCTGGAAGAAATGGACAAATTCTTAGAAATGCACAACCTGCCAAGACTGAATCAGGAAGAAATAGAAAATATGAACAGACCAATCACAAGCACTGAAATTGAAACTGTGATTAAAAACCTTCCAACAAACAAAAGCCCAGGACCAGATGGCTTCACAGGTGAATTCTATCAAACGTTTAGAGAAGAGCTAACACCTATCCTTCTTGAACTCTTCCAAAATATAGCAGAGGAAGGAACACTCCCAAATTCCTTCTACGAGGCCACCATCACCTTGATACCAAAACCAGACAAGGATGTCACAAAGAAAGAAAACTACAGGCCAATATCACTGATGAACATAGATGCAAAAATCCTCAACAAAATACTAGCAAACAGAATCCAACAGCACATTAAAAGGATCATACACCATGATCAAGTGGGGTTTATTCCAGGAATGCAAGGATTCTTCAATATACGCAAATCTATCAATGTGATAAACCATATTAACAAACTGAAGGAGAAAAACCATATGATCATCTCAATAGATGCAGAGAAAGCTTTCGACAAAATTCAACACCCATTTATGATAAAAACCCTCCAGAAAGTAGGCATAGAGGGAACTTTCCTCAACATAATAAAGGCCATATATGACAAGCCCACAGCAAACATCATCCTCAATGGTGAAAAACTGAAAGCATTTCCACTAAGATCAGGAACAAGACAAGGTTGCCCACTCTCACCACTCTTATTCAACATAGTTTTGGAAGTTTTAGCCACAGCAATCAGAGAAGAAAAGGAAATAAAAGGAATCCAAATGGGAAAAGAAGAAGTAAAGCTGTCACTGTTTGCAGATGACATGATACTATACATAGAGAATCCTAAAGATGCTACCAGAAAACTACTAGAGCTAATCAATGAATTTGGTAAAGTAGCAGGATACAAAATTAATGCACAGAAATCTCTGGCATTCCTATATACTAATGATGAAAAATCTGAAAGTGAAATCAAGAAAACACTCCCATTTACCATTGCAACAAAAAGAATAAAATATCTAGGAATAAACCTACCTAAGGAGACGAAAGACCTGTATGCAGAAAATAATAAGACACTGATGAAAGAAATTAAAGACGATACAAATAGATGGAGAGATATACCATGTTCTTGGATGGGAAGAATCAACATTGTGAAAATGACACTACTACCCAAAGCAATCTACAGATTCAGTGCAATCCCTATCAAACTACCACTGGCATTTTTCACACAACTAGAACAAAAAATTTCGCAATTTGTATGGAAACACAAAAGACCCCGAATAGCCAAAGCAATCTTGAGAACGAAAAAAGGAGCTGGAGGAATCAGGCTCCCTGACTTCAGACTATATTACAAAGCAACAGTAATCAAGACAGTATGGTACTGGCACAAAAACAGAAAGATAGATCAGTGGAACAGGATAGAAAGCCCAGAGATAAACCCACGCACATATGGACACCTTATCTTTGATAAAGGAGGCAGGAATGTACAGTGGAGAAAGGACAGCCTCTTCAATAAATGGTGCTGGGAAAACTGGACAGGTACATGTAAAAGTATGAGATTAGATCACTCCCTAACACCATACACAAAAATAAGCTCAAAATGGATTAAAGACCTAAATGTAAGGCCAGAAACTATCAAACTCTTAGAAGAAAACATAGGAAGAACACTCTATGACATAAATCACAGCAAGATCCTTTCTGACCCACCTCCTAGAGTAATGGAAATAAAAACAAAAATAAACAAATGGGACCTAATGAAACTTCAAAGCTTTTGCACAGCAAAGGAAACCATAACCAAGACCAAATGACAACCCTCAGAATGGGAGAAAACATTTGCAAATGAAGCAACTGACAAAGGATTAATCTCCAAAATTTACAAGCAGCTCATGCAGCTCAATAACAAAAAGACAAACAACCCCATCCAAAAATGGGCAGAAGACCTAAATAGACATTTCGCCAAAGAAGATATACAGAATGCCAACAAACACATGAAAGAATGCTCAACATCATTAATCATTAGAGAAATGCAAATCAAAACTACAATGAGATATCATCTCACACCAGTCAGAATGGCCATCATCAAAAAATCTATAAACAATAAATGCTGGAGAGGGTGTGGAGAAAAGGGGACACTCTTGCACTGCTGGTGGGAATGTGAAATGGTTCAGCCACTATGGAGAACAGTATGGAGGTTCCTTAAAAAACTACAAATAGAATTACCATATGACCCAGCAATCCCACTACTGGGCATATACCCTGAGAAAACCAAAATTCAAAAAGAGTCATGTACCAAAATGTTCACTGCAGCTCTATTTACAATAGCCCGGAGATGGAAACAACCTAAGCGCCCATCATCGGATGAATGGATAAAGAAGATGTGGCACATATACACAATGGAATATTACTCAGCCTTAAAAAGAAATGAAATTGAGCTATTTGTAATGAGATGGATAGACCTAGAGTCTGTCATACAGAGTGAAGTAAGTCAGAAAGAAAAGGACAAATACCGTATGCTAACACATATATATGGAATTTAAGGGAAAAAAATGTCATGAAGAACCTAGGGGTAAGACAGGAATAAAGACGCAGACCTACTGGAGAACGGACTTGAGGATATGGGGAGGGGGAAGGGTGAGTTTTGACAGGGCGAGAGAGAGTCATGGACATGTACACACTAACAAACGTAGTAAGGTAGATAGCTGGGGGGAAGCAGCCGCAAGGCACAGGGATATTAGCTCGGTGCTTTGTGACAGCCTGGAAGGGTGGGATGGGGAGAGTGGGAGGGAGGGAGACGCAAGAGGGAAGACATATGGGAACATATGTATATGTATAGCTGATTCACTTTGTTATAAAGCAGAAACTAACACACCATTGTAAAGCAATTATACCCCAATAAAGATGTTTAAAAAAAAAAAAAAAGAAAGAACCTCTGTTATAAGCAGTAAATAATTACCAAAAAAAAAAAAAGATCAGAGAGGAAACTGTTTAAAAATAGAGATCAAAAAATGAATAGAAAAGAGCTATGAAATCAAGAGCTGCTTTTTTGAAAAGATAAACAAAATTGATAAACCTTCACCCAGGCTCACCAAGAAGAAAAGAGAGAGGACCCAATTAAACAAGATGAGAAAGAGGAGAAGTAACAACCATACCACAGATGTACAAAAAATCCTGAGAATACTACAAAGAGTTATAAGCCAACAAACTGTACAACCTAGAAAAAGATGGAGAAATTTCGAGAAACATACAACCTGTCAAGTCTGATACAAGATGAAACAGACAATTTGAATAGACCAATCACTAGTAGTGAAATTGAATTTTTAAAAAAACTGCCAGCAAACAATAGTCCATGACCAGGTGGCTTCACAACAGAATTCTACCAACCATATAAAGAAGAAATAACACTTGCCATTCTCAAACTATTCCTAAAAGCAAAAGAGGATGTAACACTCCCAAACTGATTCTCTGTGGCCACCATTACCCTAATACCAAAACCAGACAAACAATGCAAAATAAGAAAATACAGGCCAATATATTTGATGAATATAGACGCAAAAACCCTTAACAAAATATCAGGAAACCAAATCCAACAATAAATGAAAAGGATCACACACCATGATCAAAAGTGATTTATTGCAGGAACACAAGGATGCTTCAATATTCACAAATCAGTCAATGTGACATGCCACATTAAGGAAGGATAAGAATTACATGATTATTTCAATAGACATAGAAAAAGCTCCTGACAAAATGCAACATCCATTCATGATAACAATTCTCATTAAAATGGGTATAGAAGGAACATATCTCAACATAATAAAGGCAATTTATGACAAACCCACTGCTAACATCATTCTCAGTGTGAAAAACTGAAAGCATTTCCTCTAAGGTCAGGAACAAGACAAGGATGTCCACTCTCGCCACTATTATTCAACATAGTTTTGGAAGTCCTAGCCATGGCAATCAGAGAAGAAAAAGAAATAAAAGGAATACATATTGGAAAAAAAAGAAGTAAAACTGTCACTGCTTGCAGATGACATGATACTATACATAGAGAATCCTAAAGATGCTACCAGAAAACTACTAGAGCTAGTCAATGAATTTGGTAAAGTTGCAGGATACAAAATTAATGCACAGAAATCTCTTGCACTCCTATACACTAATAGTGAAAGATCAGAAAGAGAAATTAAGGAAACAATCCCATTCATCATTGCAACAAAAAGAATAAAATACCTAGGAATAAACCTACCTAAGGAGGTAAAAGACTTGTACTCAGAAAACTATAGGACACTGATGAAAGAAATTAAAGATGATACAAACAGATGGAGAGACATACCATGTTCTTAGACTAGAAGAATCAACATTGTAAAAATGACTATACTACCCAAAGCAATCTGCAGATTCAATGCAATTCCTATCAAATTACCAGTGGCATTTTTCACAGAACTAGAACAAAAAAATCTTAAAATTTTTATAGAGACCCAAAAGACCCTAAATAGCCAAAGCAATCTTGAGAAAAATAAAATGGAGGTGAAGGAATCAGGCTCCCTGACTGCAGACTATACTACAGAGCTACAGTAATCAAGACAGTATGGTACTGGCACAAAAACAGGAATATAGATCAATGGAACAGGATAGAAAATCCAGAGATAAACCCATGCACCTATGGTCAACTAACCTATGACAAAGAAGGCAAGAATATACAATGGAGAAAAGAGAGTCTCTTCATTAAGTGGTACCAGGAAAACTGCACAGCTACATGTAAAAGAATGAAATTAAAACACTCCCTAACACCATACACAAAAATAAACTCAAAATGGACTAAAGACCAGACACTGTAAAACTCTTAGAGGAAAACATAGGCAGAACACTCTCTAACATAAATCACAGCAAGATCTTTTTTGACCCACCTTCTAGAGTAAAGGAGATAAAAACAAAAATAAACAAATGGGACCTAATGAAACTTAAAAGCTTCTGCACAGCAAAGGAAACCTTAAATAAGACGAAAAGACAACCCTCAGAATGGGAGAAAATAATTGCAAACGAATCAGCGGACAAAGGATTAATCTCCAAAATATACAAACAGCTCATGCAGCTCAATATCAAAAAAAAAAAAAACAACCCAATCCAAAAATGGACAGAAGACCTAAATAGACATTTCTAAAAAGAAGAGTTACAGATGGCCAAGAGGCACATGAAAAGATGCTCAGCATCACTAATTATTAGAGAAATGCAAATCAAAACCACATGAGGTATCACCTCACACTGGTCAGAATGGCCATCATCAAAAAAATCTACAAATAGTAAGTCCTGGAGAGGGTGCGGAGAAAAGGGAACCCTCTTGCACTGTTGGTGGGAATGTAAATTGATACAGCCACTAAGGAGAACAGTATGGAGGTTCCTTAAAAAACTAAAAATAGAATTACCATATGACCAAGTAATCCCACTATTGGTCATATACCCAGAGAAAACCATAACTCAAAAAGACACATGCATCCCCAATGTTCATTGCAGCTCTATTTACAATAGCCAGGTCATGGAAGCAATCTAAATGCCCACTGATAGATGAATGGATAAAGAAGATATCGTACATATACACAATGGAATATTACTCAGCCATCAAAAGGAACAAAACTGGGTCATTTGTAGAGATGTGGATGGACCTAGAGACTGTCATACAAAGTGAAGTAAGTCAGAAAGCAAAAAACAGTATCATATTAACGCATGTATGTGGAATCTAGAAAAATGGTACAGATGAACCTGTCTGCAAGGCAGAAATAGATACACAGACGTAGAGAACAAACGTATGGACACCAAGGGGGGAAAGGGGGGATGGGATGAATTGCGAGATTGGGATTGACATATATACACTAAGTAATATGTATAAAATAGATAACTAATGAGAACCTGCTGTATAGCACAGGGAACTCTATTCTGCTGTACAGCAGAACCTAACACAACAATGTAAAACAACTATACTCCAATTAAAAAAAAAAATCAATGAAGTATATATTTTGGAGAAGGAAAAACTCCATCTCTGCTTTACATGAACAGTAATGGAACAGACTCAAGATGTCCTCAACAATTTTGCCATAAATACGCAGTACAATAAATATAAGTGCATGGAAAATATCCCTAAGTAGCCAACTTTTTCAGTATGCCTAAAACTCATTGCTCAGAAACACTGTTTCTGAAACTTATAACTATTATGCAAATGGCTGTTTACATTTTTCCTGTGTTCATATTTCAAAATATTTTTTAAATCACATGGTAATTTACAGAGACATGGTTAAAAATATTTAATGATAAATATCATTGAATGAATGCATTTTAAGCCATGTATTTTGCCTGAAGAGGGCCTTTGCAGCTCATATATCTTTCCTTTCTGCATGCTAGTGAGGTTTATTACTGATTTTTTTATGCATTTGGTTCTACAAGTAAACTGAAGTGCAAAACAGAGGTGAAGCCTCAGCAGCTCAGCACCGGAGTGCAACACTTGAAGAAAAAAATGACAAAGAAAAGCACCCAGACTTACAAAGAGCAAGAAGCAGAACAAAAACACACATAGAACAACAAGCAAACAAAAGAGCTTGGTGGAGTTAGATGGTGTTATCTTCACAGATAACAAAAGTAAAACAAAGAGCAGGCCAAACTAGACAGACAACTTAAGACAAGTTCTGATCTAAAGTGATGAAATAATGGCCTAAAAACAATGAGCATGACTTATAAAGTTAACAGAGAAAATCATAAAAGAAAAAAATCAGCAATAAATATTAAAATACAATTGAAGGGCTTCCCTGGTGGTGCAGTGGTTGAGAGTCCGCCTGCCGATGCAGGGGACACAGGTTCGTGCCCCGGTCCGGGAGGATCCCACATGCCGCGGAGCATTTGGGCCCGTGAGCCATGGCCGCTGAGCCTGCGCGTCCGGAGCCTGTGCTCCGCAACGGGAGAGGCCACAACAGCGAGAGGCCTGCGTACCGGAAAAAAAAAAAAAAAAAAAAAAAAATACAATTGAAGACTAAAATCCAGAAATAGAAGTTACTGCTCTTACGAAGGGGAAAAGAATTGTGGATCTGGGGATGAGGAATCAAGAGTTATGGAAAGATTTATGTCCTGATGCTAACTACAGGGCATTACTCCCAGTCGAGGAATTATAGGTAACAGTAAACACAAATTCAATATTGTTTATCAAATCTACATACATTAATAGCTCTAATTCCATATGCACAAATTTAATCTTGATTGTGAAAAGATAAAATTTCCTCATTATAATATTCCATGTAATCCCTTGATATTTAGTATAAGTTTATTTCAGTCTTTAATATATAAGACCATAGAACACTAAAGATTTGGTGCCAAGATTTAAATAGCATTACTAAAACACCTAGAAAATATCCTATTTTTAAATATTCCTGTTGTCACTGTGTCACTATTTTCTTGAATTTATTGTCCAAGAGTGAAATGGAGCTCTATGATAATTCTCTGGCAGTTTTATACTGAAAGAGAAAGATCATGATGATAAACACTAATATAAATGTTGACATTTAACAAAATGCTGTAAAAGAAAATTTTATTATACTACAGTGGCTACTTACCAATTGATTTCTTAATAACCCAAAAAATAAATGGACCTAACAAAAGTTCCTAAATTACTCTTAGAGAATAGCTTCCATGGATATATCTTCCTTTTAAAGATGATGAAGTTGCTCAACTGCTATCCTTGGCTTCCCATGGATCATGAAAAATCATGAATTCAAGTTTCTCAAGCCCTTTATCCTTGGGTCAAAGGAAATTGAACAGACTCTTGAGGTCATTATTACTTGTTCATTGTTAAGTTTAAAATGTATTCAGAATATGAACAGAGTTTAGCTTAGATAAAAGAGAACATAAATGTATCTACAGAGTCTATAATTTTTAAAAATGCTTTAAAGTCATTTAAAATGCAACATCGGACTTATATATATTATTTTCATGCTTAGAATAAAAATCTAATTGCAGAGCATTTATTTTTATGTTTATAAGTGTAATAATGTCAAAATGACTCCTTCGATGTGTTGACCTATAAAATTCTCTTGGCATGTGGTGATGTTCATTAACTGTAAACATTAAGTCTATAGTAAATAACCCATTTCTGCAGTTATTTTTAAAAGGCATCCTAGGACTTCCCTGGTGGCGAAACGGTTAAGAATCCGCCTGCTAATGCAGGGGACACGGGTTTGAGCCCTATTCCGGGAATATCCCACATGCCGCGGAGCTACTAAGCCCGTGCGCCACAACTACTGAGCCTGTGCTCTAGAGCCCGCGAGCCACAACTACTAAGCCTGTGTGCCACAACTACTGAGGCCTGTGAGCCTAGAGCCCGTGCTCCGCAACAAGAGAAGCCACAGCAAAGAGAAGCCCACACACCGCAACGAAGAGTAGCCCCGGCTCGCCGCAACTGGAGAAAGCCCATGAGCAGCAATGAAGACCCAATGCAGCCAAAAATAAATCAATTAATTAAAAAACAAATTAATAAATTAAATTAAAGGCATCCTGATAAAGCCTAAAAGAATTATTTTACCTGTATCTTGCACTGGAATAAAATGTGCAATTAAACTTACCGCTAAATAGTAACAACATCTTTATAAAGATGGTTTGATAAGAAATTCAGGTCAAGAATGCTAGCTAGAAGAGCATTCCATTTGCTTTTGCCAGCATCCTTTTCAGATATTCTGTGCTACAAAAAGACAATGGATGAAAGAAAAGAAGGGGAACAAAGATTCTTTGTAAATATTGGTGCTTAACTCTGTGAAGCATATGACTACTCACCCTGAGTACTTTGTAATTTCCTTGTTCAATACTCTGCTTCTTACAGCCTTGTCAGGTTGTAAAATAAAAAGGTTCTCCAGGGTTGCTCTGAACATAAGTTTCTATGTTCTTTTGTACATACTGAATACTGTGCCAGTACTTCTTTGCAATCTATTCATTTTTAGTTTGTCATTTTCTCTCTTACAGTGTCACATTATAGGTTGGGGGGAAAATATCTATGTTATCATTTTTGTACTTTGCAAAATATTAAGAGCCACAGTTTATCAACATCCTAATATTTCCTTAGTGTACCATATCCAAGACACCTTTGGTATTTTAAAATATGTTTTTAAGGAAATCGACATGATTAATATAGCGTTATGTTTGGAGAGGGTGAGTGTTGTAGTGTTATTATCCAAGCTCACTTCTTAAAGAATTTAGCTACTTTTCACATAGTTTTGTTTCTGCAGGGTGACCTAAGAATTAACAAATTTAGTTCTTCCATATTGTGCTTGGTACTGATGTTTGGTTTCAACTGTTATAAAATCAGTGCTGACAATGAGTAAGTTATTCATAATACAGCTTCTCATGAAGTGTGGATGTGACATGAATAATAAATATCCTAGCCCTTTAATAAGGTGCATCTCGGGATCATAATAAAACCCTACATTGTCTCTATAATCCAGCAGAGGTTTACCAAAGTCAAATTAAGACACATAGGAGCACATTCTGCAAGTGTGATTCACAATCCTTAGGAAATGACTATAATTGACTTACAACAAACCAGCCGTACTGAGAACTCAGCAGCCCCAGGTGATTCTAACAGTTGTGCTTGAATAAACCTGTGTGCAAAACACACTATTCTGGAATTTTTTAGATTGTTAGATCCAAAATGTTAAATCCAAAGATGAAAAATGTGGTTAATGGGGAACTTTCAGCACAAAAGACTGGAGAATGATCTTGCTTAGGTAAACATTTATTAAAACACATTAATAAAAATGTCAGGTACTTTTAAAAATCATATAAAGAATTTATAAAGCTACTGTGTGTTTCTAAAAAGGAAGAAAATTTTTTCCCTTTCCTTGTGTAGATCCTGCTTTGTTCAAGCTTTCTCCTTTTTATAAAATTCTGGCATACACATTGTACTGTATCTGAAAATGATAAAGTGTGCCTCTCTGGTACAGCCTTGTCAATTACATATGCCTTGTTTCATTAGCTACAGCTAATTATTAGCCATAGTGTTCGAGGCTATGAATTTAAATTGAGTAAAATGAGTGGTCATTTTTTATGATTTCCTTCTAGTCATTTCAAATTCATCAGACTATTTTTATTACATGTGAAAATACTAAAAGTATAATGACCCAAATCTTTCACTGCCTTAATTCAGCAGCTGAATAAGAGTGTGTATTAAGTGTGACAGAGATAGATGGGATTAACTCGATTTTTTTGCTTGACAGCTTTTGCCCACAACATATGTTCAGTGTTATCAGGGTTATTAGAGAGAACACAAACTAATCAGGTGGACAGATTCACAAACAGTGTCCAGAACACATGGTGGCCTCCCATTCCATTAACAAAGAATGTCTGAATCACTTGCAAACATGGTCAAATAATATGAGGATTTGTCATTTTGACTGTGGTTCTTAAAACCATGATTAGAATAACTGTGTTGTCTATGAAGCTTCTGGATTGGAAGGTAAGATACTGGGACATGACCCTATTTGCTATTGTCATGAAAAGGGAGAAAAATTACAGGCTCTGTATGTTCTGATATTGATTCAACCATCTAATGTGTTTTACGTTTAAAAATAATTTGTGGTTGAGATTTATTCTTGAGGCTAAATATCTTAAGGGGAGTTATTGTCAGACACCCACTTTGTTCAAAAGTTTAAAACTTGCAAAGAAAATCAGAATGGAAAAATTATAGCTACATGTTGAATTAAATGAAGGAATTTGGGGATTATAAGGAGAAGATTGCTGGGAAAAGAACTCAGAACTGTGATATTTCCAAGTAAAGAGATCCATCAAGAAACTGGAGCCAACTGCAAGGGCAATGGCTACACAGAAAGCCATCTGGGCTCAGCATTTATTCCACTGACTTTCCTCAGCTTTTAAAAAAGGAGAGGTTTCTCTATAAAAGTGTGGATTCTTGGGTTTGTGACTTTCTCTCACATTCTTTTTTCCTCCATTGAATCCTATTCCTTCAATCAATTTATCATATTCAAGGTTAGAGATAAAGATTACTGAAGTATGAAAAATTCATAGAAAATAGAATTATATGAATTTCAAGTTAAAATAGATCCTATCATGTTACCCAATTAGCTCAGCTAAAGTTTAAAGTACTTGGCAGTCCTTTGCATGTAAAACAGAATACTGTTCAGAAGTGTATGCTTTAGAGACATGCTGTTCAGAACACTGATTGTGATACTTTGTAGATGTGTGAATTTGGACAAGTCATTTAACTTTAATGAGGCCTCAATTTTCTCATCAGGAAAACACAGATAATAATACCAATTAACTAGGGTTGTTAAGAGGATTAAAACAAAACCCATTTTTTTAGAAAATTATTTAATCAAGTGGCTGACACATAGAAGTGCTCCATAAGTGGCATCTATTATATTTATTTTCTTGGTTACTTCCATTTTGAATTTTCAGGCCAGCCTCTAGTCTCCAATCTTGGGGGAAACTATTCCCATTAGTTCTATTTCTAAGGACTAGGTTCAGTTGCTCTCTTTTTCATCTCCTCATTCAGAAATGGTGTCTTTTTCTGCCCTTCACAGAGCTTCTCTTTGACCACAACTTGAAACTGTATTTTATCAATCACCTGAACAGAGAACTACTTCAGCCTCCTACCATTTCCCCTAGCCCCATAACTGGGAGTATTAACATAATTGCATTCAAATTCATTCTGCCCACCTCAGAGAAGAGGTATCTCCCTCCTGCTGGTCCATAGTTACCTTCACAGACTCTCCTATGAACCCCACTTTATTCCATTTATATAATTATCTCATGCCTTCCTTTATCTTTTCCCCTTCGTTTTTTCTTTCTCTAGATTGCCTTTTATCCCCATCAATCTATAAACATGTTTCAGTGTATATTATCTTAAGAAAAAAAAAAAATCCTCCTTCAACCCCAAGGCTTCCTCTGGTCTCCTCCATTCACATCCAAGAGTCTTGAATGTAATCACCCTGCTGTTCCTATTTTCTCACTCTTATTCTTTTACTAAGTATAAAATCTTGTTACTGACCACACTTCTCCATTAAAATTGTTCTTCCCCTGGTCAGCAATGACCTCATATTTGTAAAGACCAATAAACACTTTTCAGATTTATTTCCAACATTTAAAAATGTTGATCATCCTCTCCTGGAATTCTCCTCTCTAAGTATCTAACAGCATCACCTCTCATCCTCCTCCTACCTCTCCGGGTACTCAGTGAAATCCGTAAGATCCCTTCCATCTGCCTGTTTCTGCATAGTAATTATTCTACCTTCAGTTTTCTTTCATTCAATAGAAGCACACTTGGTCTGACACATACCCACGATAATCCTCTATGTCTCCAGCTCAGCATTTTGTTCAAGCTGTTGGCCCATATAATCACCCCCTAAAGACTACTTGGACAGCATGTCAAACATAACTTGGCCAGAACAACATTATATGACCCTCCCCCACAACTTACAAATCTTAATTCTCTATCTTGGAGACTTACCCCATCATATTGCCATTTTCTCAAGAGGTTTAAACATCATTTTAGATTTCTCACTTTCTCCTACATTCACTCCAATTCAACGTTTTGTCAAATCTACCTTTGATATACTTAACAGTGTATTTTCCTTCTCTGCTATCCCTGCCCTATGTTAAACCCTCATCTTTTCTTACCTGGATTCCCTATTTATCTTTCCTTCTCCTCGCCTTCCTTTCCTCTCTTCTCAGTCTACTTCCTACACTGCCACAAAAGTGCTTATTCTAAAGTATAAATCAGATCATATCATTCTCTTAAATCATTCCAAGTCTTTCCACTACCTTCAGGATAAACTTTCTACCATAGCTCTTATTGCTCTGAATTTTATTTATTTGTCTTACTCACTAGATTATGAGATTCTCCAAGAAGAAAACGTGTGATACGCTATCTGCTGCACAGGTCCCCTCACCTGATGCATATTCAGCACTCTATAAAAAGTCATCAAAATAGCTTCCAAACAGTCAGCTTGGTTCATGTTCCTTGATCTCTATCCTCATTCCCTCCTAGCATCGTCACTGAATCATTTTGTTGAGATGTGTATACTGGACTCTTCTCTCCATCTTTGCTTTTCCTATTTTTCTTTCCTATCCTTGTTTTTCAGGTTTTTCCAATAGGTAATTTAACTAAACATATGCATTATGGAAATCTCTACTTCTCCTTTCTGTGAGTTCTGATTTTGACATTCCTTACTGAACCCTAGTGTTACTAATTACAGGCTCTTAGCTATTCAAAACATCAGTACATCAGTAGCACAACCTGGTTGTCTTGGAGATAGCATTCATTTCAAATACAGCTCACTACATGTCTCTCAAGAAGTTACTAATTTAAATGCCCTATGACATGTTACACTGAATTGATATATTGTCGGGAAATTACAGCATTGATTTCTCTTAAAGCATGAGATGTAACTAAGGCCTAACATTCTTATATTTCTTTCCCTTTGAGAGGTTATCTCTAAATCTATGGTATCTATTTAGAAAGAAGAGTGTTTGCTGCTGGCCAGAACCATTTAAAAAGTATTCCTCATACTCACAAACAAGGTTAATTCTAAGTGAAAATATACCACAAAACATGGAACTAACAGTTACAAATTTAACGTAGACATTTCATAGACTGGGGTATCATAGAAGCCTTTTCCTCTGTATAGAAATTATTTTTTGTGTTTTTGTTTTTAAAAAGGACATTGCTTTAGGGCAATGATAATAAATAACATTTATAAATGTCATATACTAGATGGCTAGTATAATTACAAAGTTTTTGTAAATTATAATCTCAAAAGATCACCATTTTTTTTTCCTTTGGAATCAAAATTAATCAGAGGGTCTTTAAGTTGATGAGGTTTAAAATATACCAGGAGAAATTCCAAATATTGTTGCAAACATACCAGTGATGTGTTCAACCAAACCGAATTTTGAGCTTTATAAACTGACACTGAAATATTTTTTCCTTATAAAATTAAATTCAGGACCACTGAGATTCAACTGAGATTGTAATCAAGAACAACTCTTCAGAGTGACCTCAGCAACATGACTGAATAACAAATCCCTCATTTGTATCCACCACTCAACAATAATAATTTGGCATCCAACCACAAACAAAAGTGCATTTGTGGGAGCTACGGGATACAGCACCATACATCAAAAGGCCTGGTGTCTTGCTCACCCATGTGTAGGAGAGTAGGCATACAGACCTTGGTCCTGGTGACAGACACTGCAGTGACCTATGAACCAGCTCCAGCCCCTTTTGGCAATGGTCTGGGAGCCCCTGGAGAACACCGTTTTAAACATTCACCCACAGACAAGTGAAGATTTAGGGAAGTCCAAGTTTCCAATGGAGAAGTTCCAGCACAAAATTGGAGTAAAAGAATGTAAATTTGGATACGTTGGAGATGTCAGCCCCACTCAAGACAACAGAGTTCAATGCCAAGAGAGATTTTCTCAGCCTGTGATTTCTCCCATGGGGGAAAGTGAGAACACGTGAGTGAGTGCCTAGCTTCTCTGGCTGCACAGGACATTGCCAAAGAGACCTATTTCTCTCTCACCCATCCAGAGTACTGAGTCATGAGCTGCATGACTGGGGAGCAGGAAAAGCCTGGGAAAGCTGCAGATAGGGCTCTTGAAGCACATTAAAGGAATGCAGATCCTACTAACTGTATTGAGGACTCCTTCCAGAAGCCCACTCCTTCCAGAAGCCCACTGTGGACACCGTGCATGCAGATCCCCCCAATTGGTCCACGGGCACCCAAGCATCTGCGTATCTCAGGCACAAACACCCCAACCCTGTGGCTGGCTCACTGTGTGCACTTCTGATGGCAGCAAAAGCAGTCTTTAGCAGGTAGATGGCTAGTGGATACACACAGAAAGCTGGACCAAACGTGTGAGCCAGGGAGAGACCACAAACTTGGGCTTTAGCTCTACCCTTGGAAAAGCAAAAAGGAGGCTCTCAGCACCCAGCCTGGTATGTTGCAGAACTGAGAGTAGGCGTACAATCTTAAGAATTCTACCACAGAAGGGAGTAGGAAGTGTGGAGCAGGCATAAAAGATCTGAGAAAGCCTCAGTATCCCTAGCAGCACTTATGAAATGTATGTCTCTCCCAAAGTCAATTAGTAAATATTGGAGGAGGTGGCTGCTACTACTTAGGAATAAATTTAACCGAGAAGTGAAGGATATGTACACTGAAAACTACAAGACTTGGATGAAAGAAATGGAAGAAGACACACATAAATGGAGAGACACTGTGTTCATGGATTGGAAGACTTAATATTGCTAAAATGTCCATACTATTCAAAGCCATCTATAGATTCTATGCAATCCCTATCAAAATTCCACTGTCACTTTTCACAGAAATAGAAAATACTATCCTAAAATCTGTATAGAACCACAAAAGAGCCCAAATAGCCAAAGCAATCCTGAGAAAGAACAAAGCCAGAGGTATCACATTTCCTTATTTCGAAACATACTACAAAGGTATAAATATTAATAAAAACAGAATAGTACTGGCATAAAAATAGATACACAGATGAATAGAACAGAATCAAGAGCCCCAGAAATAAACTATCATATATACAGTCAACAAATATTTGACAAGGGAGTCTAGAATACACTGTGGGGAAAGGATAGTCTCTTCAATGAACAGTGCTGGGAAAACTGAATAATTACATGCCAAAGAATGAAACTGGATTCTTGTCTTACACCATTCACAAAAATTTACTTGAAGTAGATTAAAAACTTAAACACAAGACCTGGAACCATAAAACTCCTAGAAGAAAACCTAGGGTAAATCTCCTGGACATTGATCTTGGCCAATTTTTTTTTTAGATATGACACCAAAAGCACAAGCAACAAAAGCAAAAATAACTAAGTGGCACTACATCAAATGAAAAACTTGTAAACAACAAAAGAAATATCAAAACAATGAAAAGGTAACCTATGGAATGGGAGAAAATTTTATATATTACATATAAGGGGTTAATATTTGAAATACATATATAAGGAATTCATACAACCCTACAGCAAAGAAACAAACAATCCAATTTAAAAATGGGCAGAGAAACTGAATGAGCTTTTTTTTTCCAAAGAAGATATAGAAATGGTTAACAGGTTCAAAAAGAGATGTTTAACATCACTTATTAGAGAAATATAAATCAAAAACTATAGTAAGATATCACCACACATCTGCTGGAATGGCTATGATGAAAAAGACAGGAAATAATAAGTGTTGGTGAGGATTTAGAAGGAACCCTTTTACATTGTTGGTGGTTTTCAATAGACAACTACTGAAAACACAATAGTGGTTCCTCAAAAAATTAAAAGTAGACCTGCATATGATCCAGTAATTCCATTTCTTGGTATATACCCAAAGGAAATGAAATCAGGATCTCAAAGAGACATCTGTACTCCCGCGTTCACTGCAGCATTATTCACTATAGCCAAGATATGGAAACAGCCTTGGTGTCCACCTACAGATAAACGGATAAGGAAGAATGGTACGTGCGCGCACACACACACACAGTGGAATACAATTCAATCATTAGAAAGAATAAAATCATGCCATTTGCAACATGGATGGACCTCAAATGTATCATGCTAAGTCAGTCTTAGGAAGAAAAATATAATATCACATAAGTGTGGGATCTAAAAAAATGCTGAACTCATAGAAACAGAGAAGGAAGGAAATGGAGAGGTGCCGGTCAAAGGGTACAAACTTCCAGTTATAAGATTAATAAGTTCTAGGGATCAAATCTACAACATAGTGACTATGGCTAACAATACTATATTAAATACTTGAAAGTTGCTAAGAGTAGATCTTACATTTTCTCACTTCACATAAGAAATGGTAATCATGTGAGGGGATGGAGGGGTTAACTAACCCTAGCATAGTAATCATTTCACAATATATAAGTGTCTCAAATCATCACCTTGTACACCTTGAACTTACACAACGTTATGTATCAATTCTATCTCAAAAAAGCTGAATAAAAGAGAATAATGGAATTTTCCCTTGAGATACTAAAATAACATGCATTTTGTTCAGATGAATGTGTTCTAAAAGCCAAGTACACATCTTGTTCTTTATGTGAGGCCATGTCAATACCTGAGGTCTATAGTTAATCAGTGTAAGTTGTCATCATTTCCAAAACTATGTCTAGCTGCATTTTTTTTTTTTTTTTTTTTTGGTACGCGGGCCTCCCACTACTGTGGCCTCTCCCGTTGTGGAGCACAGGCTCCGGACGCGCAGGCTCAGCGGCCATGGCTCACGGGCCCAGCCGCTCCGCGGCATGTGGGATCTTCCCAGACTGGGGCACGAACCCGTGTCCCCTGCATCAGCAGGCGGACTCTCAACCACTGCGCCACCAGGGAAGCCCTGTACAGTGAATTTTAATGACATATTTAATTTTAAAGTTCTAGTCCTTTAGCACAATCATAGCAAAAAAAAATTTGTTTTTCATTTTGCCAAATAAAGAGAGGTCATTCTTGGTACTATTAAATTAATTACAGGTGTTCTTCGTGTGTGTACATGTGTGGAAATATACAGACATGCATAACATGGGGGACTGCAATAAGAATGATAATACAGTTGATGGAAAGGTAAATACTGCATGAATATTTGTTACCTGGTTACCCAATATCCCCCCAAATTGCCCCATCCACCCCAAGTTGCCCAACTGCACTAAATCATTTAGGCTTTTTTATAATTACGAGAAATATAATACATGGGAAGAATAGCTTAAAATTTATAGTATTTTAAAATTTATAGTAATTTAAAACTGTAAAACTGCTTTTAGAGGTACTATCTCTAGTGTAGCTCTAAATAGCCCTTCAAGGTACTTCATAAAGATATCATCTGTGGTTTTATAATTGGAGAAAATGGTGAATTAGAACAGACCCATTTTTTGATCAAAGTCATATGGCTAGAGAGTTCCACAGCACAAGCCCTATAAAACAATATTTTTTCAGTTTCCACAAATATAAATTAAAAGATCATAATTCTACAAACTCAAAAACTAAATGGCTTATATAACCATAAAAAACTTGATCCCTACTATAGCTTCAAAATCTACTTTTTCCTAGAAGAGCTTGCTGTAGCAATATGATATCTGAATAATTATTTTCAAAATATATCTTAATCTCTAAACTAAAAAGTGGATAAAGAATATATATAAGCAATTAATAAAAAAGGAATACAAATAACTTATTAGCATTATAAAAATGTTTAACTTCACATACTAAAAAAAGAAATGTAAATTTAAATAAAAGAGCCAATGTGTTAGTAAGGTTTCGTAGAAACATGCACTCCTATATAGGACTGATGAAATTTCAAATTAATAAGAACCTTTGTGCAGGCCAATTTGACAATAATTTAAAGAAAATAACACACATGTATTCCTTTTGAGTCAGAAATCCAACATATCAGCATTTATCCTAAGAAAAAAAATCATGTATGTATGCAAAGATTTAGCTTCAAATGTAATCTTAGCTTTACTGTTCATGATGACACAAAAATATGAAACAACCCAAGAATCCAATAATAGAATATCACCCAATTAGTTATTTAATAGTATAGCATTACAGACATTAAAATATGTTGTAGGAGAATAAATAATGCCATTGGAAACATTTATGCTACTTAGTATACTTAATAAAGAAGAAGACTGAAATTGTATGTATAATATGATCCCAATTTGGAGGCAATATAGTTTTGTAACCAAAACCCCAGTTTAGAGTGGGATAAATGAACTCCAGTTTGGGCTGTATCATTTACTGTTTGTGTAACCCTTAGAATGTTACTTTAACCTTCCTGAAACTTAGTTCACTATAAAATGGGCTTAAGAAACTTCCAAATTTGCAAGGCTTTTGTTAAGATTTCAATGAGACAATCACATAGGCTTTTAGCACAATGCATGGATATAGTAAATGTTCAATAAATGTTAATTATTATCATACTTCTTATTATGTAACATGCATATTTCATGTCACATTTTATATTATCTGTTTTATATTACATGCATATAATATGTATATATTATGTTAAATATATGTTTCTGACCGAACATTCATCAAAATTTTTCAAGTGATGGTTTCTTAGTGGTGGGGTGTGGACAGTTACTTTGTTTATTCCTGGATTTTCCTTCAGTGGATTAATACAACTTCCATAATAAGAAAAAAAAAATTACATAGGTCAGGTTAGGCTAGGGGTTGTAGCAGTAATGTTCAAACCCTGAAATCTCACTGGCTTAATTCTCACTTCTGCAGGTGGCTCTCCAGGGAAGCACATGCCAAGCAGTGATAAGAGTATGTTTACAGCATGAAGTTGCATGTGCCTTCTAGATCTCCATCAAGGGGAAGTAAGCCAGAGGGCCCTCTGTGGCTTTTACTGCCTCAACCTAGAGGAGATACATGTCCCTTCTACTCTTAATCCATTGGCCAAATGAATCATTTGGTCCTTCCCATCTGCAAGAGGGCTGGAAAGTGTGGGGCAGCACGTGGATATGTGATAAGGACTAAATGTCTCTACCACAAAAAGTGATAACTAAATGAAACCTAATAAATGTTTTACTACATTCAGAAGTGTTTTTCAGGAGTTCACTTGGCAATTTTGAGTTCTCTAATATTTTGAATAGAGTACAAATTACAACATCTTTTTAACTTTTTCCCTAGACAGGCCTTCACTAATGGCTATGACTGGAGAACACTGAGTTAAACTGGCCCCCAAGAGAGACTTCGAGTCAATAAACATCTCTGGCCTCAAGGTCCTTATTTGTGAATTCTTTCTAAATGTCTTATCCAGCTAAAAACATGCCGCCTTCTTAAATCAATATTCCTGTCAGTTGACAGTTTTGTTTTTACTCTAACTTCCATTTATTTAAGCAATCACATTTTTTCATTGGTAACATTAGTGTCACAAACCTAAATTAAATGTCATGCGATATTTATTTTTGCAGCTTTCTCATGGAATTCTATAAAATAAAGACAAACAAATACATTCGCAGGATGAATTACAATTCCTATCAGCTTAGCTCTTTCAGCAAGTCAAGCCTCTTGGATTACATGTATGGCTGGAAAGGGGTGAAATTTATACTTTTCAGTAGTTGATACTTACAACTACCCTCCAAGGTAAGTATGATTGAACTAATTCTATTTGTTGTTGTTTGGCACGGCTTGTGGTATCTTAGTTCCTTGACCAGGGACTGAACCCCTGCCCTCGGCAGTGAAAGTGCAGAGTCCTATCCACTCAACTGCCAGGGAATTCCCTGGTTGTACTAATTGTAAAGACAAAGTTCACAGCTGGTAAGTGATCAAACTACGTTTTGAACTAACTAAGGTACTCAATCCAGGCTTATGACATTTTTGTACTCAACCTTCCCCCAACAGAGTTGGGGCTGCAGGGAAGGCAAACTTCTACCTTTACTCTCTCAGGGTCTTTTTTGTCTGAGAAGTAAATTGGCCTAAGGAGAAAAGCATGCAAATTTATTTAATACAAGTTCTACTTGACATAGGAGTCTTCATAAGAATGAAGACCCACATAAATGACAAAACCTACTTGCTTTGATATTAGACTGAAAAAAGAGAGGCAATTGTGAAAAAGTGACAAAACACTTTGTGGAGAAGCTAAAGAAAGATGAGAATTATTTTAACAAAATCTGTTTGTATAGAATTCTCTCATTTTCTCATCCTTGATGATAAGATTGTTACATGCTTTCTGGTATAAAGAAGACATCTTTCACATAGGAATTTCATCTCATGCTTTTAAGAAAAAAAAGGAAGGTCAGAGTATTTTTATTTTATTGCTGTTTTTCAAGTGCCTTTATCTCAATATAGTCAGTATGCCAGAGTGGCATATTTTGAAGTGGCATGTTCTGAACTCCTTCAGGGCCAAGTTAGAACAGAAATACTGCTGTTTCATTTTAATTAAAACAGAGACTTGGGAAACTCCCCTCAATCATTCTGGGAAAAACTAGGTCATATTACTGTAAATAGTCTTACTCAGAAGAACCTAAGAAAACTGCAGTGTGCGGGTAGCTGCAAAGGGAAATGGTAACAAGGCCTGCACCTCCCGATTATTTTAATTTTCAGCAAAGGGGTTCATCACTAAAGACGCAGTATTATATATATCTTCTTCAAGGACAGGGACCATATCTATATCACTCACTGATCTTATAAGCTATTAGTGCTTAGCATCTTAAGACCCATTTGAAAGAATGAAATCATGTAGGCAGAACACAGTGAAATTTCTAGCAAACAACTCAATTTTTACGTAACAAATCCTAAATATAGCTCTCTAATGTGAAATTTATGACTTTTGTCACTAGAGGCAGAGAAAAAAATCAAAACTATAGGGCATCATCCAAAGTTGTGCTGTTCATAAGAATATGAAAAAGCAAAGTCATCTACTAATTAAATGAAAAATATTCTCCTCTGAGAGAAAGCAGATTGGAATATTGGCAAGATTCCTATGTTAGGAATGCCACATCATATCACTGTTTTTGAATGTTGAAAATCATACTACTAGATATCTAACTTTACATTTGGATGGAACCACTAATGTTAATATTATACAATAGCTCTTGGTATAGGTGTGGTACATATGGGGAAGAAGTACTTGACAAACATTTTTTAGATACTTCTAAGAAAAGCCCATACTATGGAAGAAGATTTTTGTTTTTTTTTTAAGCTAGCAACTGTATTATGAGTCATGATACAGACTATGAAATGTGCACTGAAATCAATACTGATAAATCAGTTATGTGTTAACAAAGCCAGGTGTTGTCCAATGAATAATAAACGATTATGTCAGAATGTCAATCCTTACGCTGCTTTGCTGTTTTAGTCAACAATATATGCCTTCTGATATTAGTTTAGTATTGAACAAATGGTAAAATTAAGAAGAGGATAAAACCAAAGCCATTTAATATATACTTTTTAGGAACTGTGCAAACCAACAAATAACAACATAGATGGTGAATCAACCCTGAAATATGAGGCAGTAAGCAGAATGGTACACTCAAGAGTTTGTGAAGTAAGTAGCAAATGATGAAAATATTTATTCATGATGGTGATCATTCTAGTAAGTACCATTTCCATAATTCAGTTGGCTTGCTCAAGTGATATGGCTCAGCAATACAGCAATATCTTACATAATTTCAACTTATAATTTAAGGGCTAAAAGAGGAAAACTTTTAATTTGATATGTAATATAATAAGATTTCTAAAGAAAATTGAGTTGTGACGCAAATGCTTCAATCATCTAGGGTCTGACTCCTGATATTAGTGATTTTCTATACTTATTAGTGAAAGAAATCAACAACAGTTTAGGGCAATATACAAACTACTTCAGCACATAAAGGAATATACTTCTAAGTTGCCTAAAACTGAGGAGTAAATTGAGGATCCATTTGCTTCTACTTCGCAAGTTAGTAACGTTTTATCCTTCCATATTTTTAATGTGGTATGTGCATTGACTGCGTATCTTCCATGAGAAATTTCTCCATAATTTCAGGTTAATGTTTAATCTGAAAATATGCAGAACCACCTTACAGAGTCATGATGCATTTGCTGACATTCTCAAAGACCTATAAAAATGAATTATAATTTTCTAACATAAGAGAAATAACTTAAGAAAAAAACAACATCTGGACTTGGGACTGACTCAAGCTATACATCACAGAGCAGAAATAGATATAGCAGTGAAAGTCTGCAGACAATTTCATCCCTCTTAATAATTTATTACTTTTGAAGACTGTATTTTATTACATAAACCTTTGTTTTTCTGTGAACTTTATGTAAAGCTGATAGTCCCCATATACACTAAAAGCCCAGATTTTTAAGGAAAAGAGAAATGTAGATAGTTTGGCTAAAGCACTACCATGTGTCTTTGAGCTCCTAAAAAAAGCATTATTTTTAGCAGGATGTAGTTAAATGCCCTTTCTAACCAATTACCCTGGTGACTAACTTTCCACATTTATGTGTTTACTCAATTCCCTGAGCTAGAGATTACAAATTCCCTTAGACTTTTCTTGAAATTTCCATTCACCTCCTGACAAGCTGAAGACAGTAATCAGAATCTGACTAATGTTTCCTCATGGGGAAAAAATAAGGAGAGCATGCTGACCCAAGCTGGCAGAATCATTCCTTTCCAGAAGATACTCAGGTTTGAAAAGAGAAAATAGCAGAATCTTTCCTTCTGGTCTATGAAGTAATTCCTCCTTAATAATTAGCCCAAAGTATGTTCAATTTAATCTTTTAAAGGTTTGTTGGCAATATGAATTATTTAAATGATGAGGAATACTTTCACAAAGCAAACCATTTTTAATTTAGTAAACAACCATCCACAGCAAACAGGTTTTATCAAATCAAATAATCCTCACATTACCTAACAACCCAAACAACAACACTGGACATCTTATTATTAACAATCTTAATATATCAAAGGACACTTCAGTTTGCTGCTGCAATAATGTTCTGTGGTTACACTTCCATTTTTCTCCTGGTGGGATAGCAAATTCAACTGTTTCTGTAAGTCACTGCCAGGGAAGTGCTTATCTCATCACATTACCTTTTATTTCTGAGGTCTCACCAAATGAACCCAGAGTTGTTTTACAACAGAAAGCAATTTTCAACTGAAGCATCTTGTGATGACTCTGACTGGGGAGACGAAGACACACACACACATATAAACATCAAAAAACCAACTAAATTAGATCAACAAAACTTCCATGTTTTGAAAAAATAAGCTCCCATTAGAACTGAACAATGAGCTAGATTTCTGAGGGTCAAATATATTCAACTTTCCTCTCTACCTTGTTCTATTACTTTAAAAAAAAAAAAAAAAAAAGACAGGAAAGAAACAGAAAGCTGAACTAAAATTTATTTTCCTCATTTGGCTTTCTTCCAACAGCCAAAACAAATTTAAAGCTTTTCTATTCAAAATGAGATTGCTTTTGCTCCTAACACAGAGGGACTTCTTGCTCTTTTATTTCCCCAGCTCTTTATAGGGCACTGACTGTGGGCCACCTCCTAGCTTCTGCTTGCTATGCTCAGGCATTTTGACATACACAAATCCAAGGTTAGGCCAGCAGGCTGGACAGAAGCTAAACTCCTACCCCAGCCACACAATGGGATTCCCTATTGCTTTATTCAACCTCAGCCCATCCTATCTGGCCCTTCTCAGGGCTATATTCTCACAGATCAACATAATTTATTTCCAGGATTTTACATTTTTTTAATATCTTAACCCTCTCCTCAAGGCTTCCACACACGGTGACCTTCATTCATTGCTTATTCTTTTCTAAACCCACCCTCAGAAGAAAGTGACAATACAGTTCCCCCAAGTTCCACAAGTGAAAGATTAGACAGTAGAAAAAGCCGCTGGAGTAGATGCAGCTTAGCGCTTCAAGCCAGTGCAGTATTCACAGGGCAAAGGGAATGCAAGTCTCTTGCTACTAGCAGGCGTTGCTTCTCTCGGGCACTTTGGCAAAAAAAAAAAAAAAAAAAAAAAAATGAAGAAAGGCTATGAAGAACCTCTGTGGAGGGAAGGAAGTGAGGAAAGTCTTTTGCATTTGTGTTACCCACAGGCTTCATGGCAATTGATTCGGTTTTGTTCCTGAAAAAGCTTTCAGTGTAGCAGAGAACATGAAGCTTTTGGTGTTTTCTTTGTTCACGGTTAACTTTTTACAAGTCTGGTTTCCTCCCACTCACTCTGCTCTGCCACCGAGTTCTGGCATATAAAGCATTCCAAAGCAAAATAAAATGAAATGAAATAAAGCCTCTGTTGTCTGCTCCCAAGCTTGTCCCATTGGCAACTCTCCTGTAGATGTAATTTTCTATCAGTTATTCTGCCCCAGGGTAGAATACCAAGTCCAAAGGAGAGGAAGGGGAAAGAAGTCTGCCTGGAATCACCTCTTTACTGATATCTGTCAAGGTTCACTTATGAGCATCGCTTCCTCCTTATGCTGCAAGGACTTTTTTTTTTTCTCCTCTGCAAACCTGACTTGAAGCCAAAAAAATCCCAGTGAGGAAATATTTTCACTTAACTGTGCAAAGGTCAGACAAAAATGTGGTAAGGGCATTTTATTTTTCAACACATATTAATCTCAATTTTGCTCCCCCACAGAGCCTTTTGAAAAGCAGTGGAAGCCACTTCAGCACCTTAATGCAGATTCCTGGCAGGCACAGTTTGCCATTCTGTGGGGCTGCAATGACCTGAGTGGTCAAGGGCGGAATTACACAGCTCAGAGAACTTAGCCAGCTTCTGTGTTGCTGTTGTCCTCCTATGGTGTTTTCTCAGTCTTTTAGTGGAAGTAATCTGTTAAGTGCTTAATTTTATGTGAGGAGCTATATCTAACCTTAGCCCAGTATAAGTGCTCCAATAACCATTCTACAACTCGCATCTGTGAAATGTGATGAAAATTAATGAACACAAGAATGATAGGTAAAATGTCCAGGGAAGAAGTTACTTATGTTTTTCTGTCAGTTCATTTAAAAAAAAACCAAAAGACTTTTTTTAAGCCATTTTCTCTTCTTTTCTGGGATAACATATTCTTACTTTCCCAATCATAGGAGAAATCTATTTCTTGTTTACCAAACTAGACCTATTACTGTGTCTTCCTAAGTTTTACCTTCACCATATGAAGGGTCCTTTTATTTAAAACCAGTTACTTCCTTTATTATGAGCAGTAGGGAATTTGGTTATTCATGCCAGTGACTAAATTGCCAAATCCCGTCCAACCCAAAGAATAGTCTCCAACCACCAGTGGTTGAGAATGATTCCTGGGCAGAACTCCAATAATAAAGGACTTTAGCATATGAAAAGATTATGAAGGTATAGCACAAACAGAAGGTCTATTTCAGTACTACTACAGAAGTTTCCAATGTATTTTTTTAAATTTTTTTTTACATCTTTATTGGAGTATAATTGCTTTACAATGGTGTGTTAGTTTCTGCTTTATAACAAAGTGAATCAGTTATACATATACATATGTTCCCATATCTCTTCCCTCTTGCGTCTCCCTCCCTCCCACCCTCCCTATCCCACCCCTCTAGGTGGTCCAAACACCCTCTCACCACCCTCCAGCTACTTCAGGCAAGCCCCCCACCACCACCACTGGCCACCTTGGTGCCAGTGTGAGGAAAAGGAACAGAGGCTTGTGTTAAAATGCAGGCATTTACACTTATGTGGCCACTGAAGACTCAAGATATATTTATATAAGAATTCTACTTCTGCAAGTTACACTCTCATAGAGAAAATGGAAATCCCTTTTAGTGCTTTGGGGTTGCTTCTATTTTATCTTAAGAAACACTTTAAATTCATGGCTCACTTTTGTCCCTAGGGTGAAAACATGAAACACTATTACCTGTGCATTTTGTTTTAATTTTGTCTCTTCTAGAAGAAAAGTAGCACTTTATTATTATTATCAGCAGCAGCAGCTATAGCAATAAATGTGTATTGAGAAATTACAGGTTCTAAATTCTATACTTGTCTTGTAAGTGCTAATATAGAAAGGAGAAAACACATAAGAGAAACTAATCTTCCCTAGTTAAAATGGAATGCTCAAGTGTGACATATAACATAGACGGGCTTCTTCCCATGTTTCCCAGCCTTCAGAATTGGAGAAGACTTAGTGAAAGAGCTAGATTTGAAGTATACCAACAGTTTCTTTTCTAAACGACTCCCTTTCTTGTCACTACATTTAATATATAAAGGGAGATGACATTTACTATCTTAGATTAATTGTATCTTTAAAAATATTTATTTATTGATTTATGCCTTTCAAAACTGAATTGTGAGAGTTAATTCATGACTTTCAGAAGTCAGGGGTTTGTTCATGTCTACATAGGACAAATAAAAATATTAAGTGAACTTCATGCATTGAAAAAATTAGCTTTTGTAATAACCTTGAATTGTTGCTGTTTAAATATAATACCAGGTTATTTATCTTTAATTTTTAATGATGAATGAATGTGTCCAATGACTAAAATAATGAGGGTATTTTGAACTGTGGATTGGAAATTTTTTATATCCATTCTCTGTCAAAAGAGAAAAGACCAGAAGCAATTTTAGTGTATGTAATTTTTGATGTAGCACAAAGATTTCCCCCAGTATTTTGCAGCAGACCTAAGTTGCTTGACCTGCCTGAGTCTGTCTCACTTGGCTAGAGATGGCCTGTCAAATCCATCAAATACTGATTGGAATAGATTACTGAGTTGATGGAGCACCGGGATTAGGCCCATCTTTCCGCAAAAGCCTCTGTAATCATGATGAGAGCTTATTGTTGCCTGGGAGCTCAAAAGAGACAAACTACATTGCACACAAAGATCAACTGGAGCTTTTTGTAATGCAACAGACATTGAACAACAGTACTAGTCAAGACATGTGCCGCTAAGCCCACTGAACATCAGAAAGGTATGTCTAGCACTCATAAAAAGTACAGCTGGAGCATTTTAACAAAAATAATACGTTTATATGAAAAGTTTCCAAATAACTATATCTTGTCCTGAAACAATGCTTGAACAATGCCTGAAACAGAAATTCAATGTTTTATTTTTGGTTTTTATACAGAGAATGCAATATCTTTTAAGGCAGTCTTTTAATTTGATTTGAAATATAAATTATATTATCTACTCATAAAAAAGGATATATAAATATGGATAAGTATATAACAATTGTTCAAACATAGTGAACTTAGGCTTGGAAAAACTAATATTGTTGGGATTTTACTGGGTTAAAGCCAGTGACAGAAGCTTTTCATAAAACCAGTCTTGTTGAATGTTTTAACATAGGATGTATGATTCAGCTCCCTTTAAGGATACATTACTTGAATAAATTATACCAGCACTAAAATGCATGACACGGAGGGTTAAAAATACATTTTCCCTGAACTATCATTAATGTGACATTTTACTTTCTCCCTGACCTCTAGAAAATTGACTTTTTATTATGTCCTACATATCTGTTTTCTTTTAGTTCATGAATGAAACAGGACCACTTTTAAAATAAATTCAGTTATACAGCAAGGCCTGTGTACCCTAACTGAAAGAACATGTAAAATATGACAAATGCGTAAAGAGATCTGACCTCTGAAATGTATAGAACATCTCTAGTAAGATCTTCTTGTACAATGTACTCTGATGACAGAAAAGCCAAAATGATGTTTTCCATATTGTCAGAACCATGGCATACACTAATAGAAAGGGATTCTGCCAGGCATAGGATTACAGAACTGCATTCACTTTCAACACAAAACCCTAATCTTCCTAGTTAAAGAATGTCAACTTTTCTTGTACAGTAGAAATTTGAAAGATTTGGGCATTATAAAAATGAAATACATTTTTTATAATCATCTGTGGTCTATAATTTCTAAATTTTTACATTCTGATATTAAAGATAACGTGAAATATAATAAACATAACCTAGTTTGGAATCTGTTAGATATACTCTAGGAGCTTTACATATATGTTTTCAAAATTACTCTTCCCGAAGTTTTCTAAAGTAGACATTACTATCTTTATTTCATAAATGCAGAAGCCAAGGCTCAAAACACTTGTCCACAATCACAGAACTGGTACAGAGAAGCTAAAATTCAGTTTAGTTGAATTTAATTGGATGAAAAGAGCCAGATTAGAAAAGTTAGAATAATTTTTCTTTATGTTCTCAGAGCCATTATTTTTATATGAGACTGGATGTGACTGTTCAATAGGCATTACTGTAAAAAGAGAGTGAAATTACACTTATTTACTGCTGTGGTCCTGCCTCATTTTGTACATATGAAACTACATTGTGACTGACTTCATGTCAATTGCTCCCTTAAAATCTAAGACTAAATTGTTATGCTCTTTAAAATGCCTTGGATTGTGTCTTGTTCATTTTTCTATCCCCAGCACCTAACAGAATGCTTGATTTACAGAAAAGAATACCTATATGAATAGATGAATTACTGCATCAAAAAATAACTGCTTCATTTAGAAGACTGAAAAGGAGGACTTAGAAAAAATCCAATCTAAAATTAGTTCTACAACTGTTAATAAGAAATTAACCATAGAATAGTGACCACAGTGCTTGCTAGCTTGCCAGGTTTATCCATCTCTACTCTTTTCTTGCCAGGTTTATGTCATTTCCATTCTGATTACATATTCTCATACACCAAGCACTGTTCATATCACTGAATTTTGTTTTCTGAGATTATATCTGAAGTATACAACAAATAACAATCACTTTGAGGTCTTTCATGGATTCAGGAATTCATTTATTTACTTACTCCATACACATACTTACTGAACACTTCCTGAGTAGCAGGTGCTAGGGACACAAATATGAATAAAAAACGGTTCTTACTGATTATAATCTCACAGTTTAGCCATTGAAACAGCCTGCAAAACCATAATTCAATGGTTTAAGTGCTACAGAAGTGAGTTCAAGGAGCTGAGGAAGAATGAAAGAGGGAATAATCAGAGAAGATATGTGAAACGGGTCTTGTTAGAAAAATGAGAATTTACCAAAAGAAAGGGGTAAAGTAGAACATTCTAGGAAAAGGGTTAACGACATTTAGGGTTATCCTCACATAGGCAGCCATAGGAAGCTAACTAGATATGTGGACACATCCCAACACAAATGGCACAACACTGAAATTTTTTGAACTAGCCCAAGTTGTACTTCTGTGTTGGACACTTATCTGCTCCTTCTGCTTCTTGCCTTGCTTTCCTCTAGCTTTCAGAACTTTAATTTCTCCTGTACTAGCTTCTGACTCTCTTTGACAAATTTCATTATTGATATGTGTGATCCTACTATGGCAAAACGATCTTGATTAGATAAAAATCAACTCATTACCATACAAACTGGAAAGTGGTATAGCACTCTGCTAGACAATGCCTTTGCTCAGCTCCTGTAACAGGCACCAGATCTCAGTTGGCCTTGGACAAGTCACTTCCCTTTCTGTACCTTGGTTTCATTACCTAAAAAGCATCTGCTTCAACTCTGCTCAAATGTCACCTTTTACACAGACTTATCCTGAACACTGCGTTCAGTAAGGCAAATTGCCCTTTCTCCCCATCTCCCACACACACAGCCCCAATTCGCTTTCTCCTACTCTATTTTTTTACAAAAAATTTCCCTAGCACTTAACAATCTTCTAACACTCAATATGCCATATAACTTACTAATGTATATATTATTGTGTAGTAAAGAATTTATCCTTGGAACTTCCCTGACGGTCTGGTGGTTAAGACTTCACCTTCCAATGCAGAGGGTGCAGGTTTGATCCCTGGTCGGGGAGTTAAGATCCCACATGCCTCGGGGCCAAAAAACCAAAACATAAAACTGAAGCAATATTGTAACAAATCCAATAAAGACTTTAAGAATGGTCCACATCAAAAAAAAAAAAATTTAGCCTTGCTCAAACAGATCTGGTCTTTACCCTCAGCTCCTGAGAGGTAATCTCTAAACCCTTGGCATACTCTGACTAATGAAAGTATCTTTGTTTACCTGGGGGCTCTGAGCCATGCAGGGAAGTCTAACAATGTGATTTATGGTGGGGACTTTGAGTCACACAGTATCAACTCAACCCCACAGGAGCTGGAGACTGAGGTGAGCCATGTGGGCTGTTGACCCCTTCCATCTATGTGATTGAACCCCAATAAAGATTGTGGACATTAAGTCTCAAATGAGCTTTGCTACTTGGCAGTACTCTGTGCTTATTATGACAGACACATCACTGCCGGGAGGAGTTAACCGTGTCCCTGATGCCAGCAGGAGTGGACAGCTGGAAGGTCCACGTTTAGAACCCTCCTGGACTCTGCCTCATCCTCCTCTTTCCTTTGCTGATTTTAATCTGTATCCTTGCACTGCAGTGAACCACAACTGTGAGTATAACAGCTCTCAGTGAGTTCTGTGAGTCTTTCTACTGAATTATCAAATCGAAGAGTGTCTTGGGTCCCCAAACTTGCAATTGGTATCGGAGGTGAGGGTGGTCTTGCAGACTATTCTCTAACTTGGCATTTATGCTCATGTTTTACTATAGGTGCCCTTCACTAGAATGTAGACTCCGTGAAGTCAGAGATCTTTGTATGTTTTGTTCACTAAGCTATCCCAAACAATTAGAATAGTGCTTGCAGAGAGTAGCTGCTCTATAAATATTTGTTGAGTAATTGAGTTGAATGTATTCTAGTGGCTGACTTCTGCCCTGTCTTTTACTTCTATTATTAAATGACACAGAATTTTATGATTTTGTCACATTACATCATTTAGTTTCCCATTTGAACTTTAAAATTCAATAATGCAAAATGGATAAGAGCCTTCTTTTAATATTTTTAGAGAATGGAGGGGGAAGTTTTAAAGGAGGCTTCTGACTTTTGCGATATTTATGGAAGCTGCACAAAAGCCTCAGGGTTAAAAGAATGCTCACTACTCCTCTAATCAACTTTGTCTGACTTGCTGATATGTTAATCTTTCTTCACATATGAATCATAATGAATGGAGACAAATAAATACATAATTACCAATAGGTAAAAGGATCTGTAAAGAGAGACTCAGAGAAAGGTAAGCAGACATAGGCACAACCATGTCACTCTGGCACATAAACAAATGTTAACATCTGAAAGGTCACTGAAAATTTTGCCCAAGGAAGGTGGATGCTTTGGATGTCATGATAATTAAAAATTGTAGTTCTTTGTGCAGGGATCTAGCTAAGCAGTTCTACAGAATTTCAAAAGAGGAAATGTGAACTTAAAGCCCAAATCAAAGGAGAAACTATTCACTTGTCTTGGTTTACTGATTTCGTATGTTCATGGAAAGGAGATTTTTTTAAAGCTGTTAATCTTCTTCATATTACATTGATAGTGTAAAGGCTGAGAGAGCACCAGGGATGTTTAGAGGCCAATTCAACTACATCTAAATTACTCTGCCTAATAAAATGTCACAACACGTGTGCTTATATGTGACACCTGACCCCACCATTGCTGAGTCAATTAATCTGTTCAGGTACATTTAAAACAATTTCCAAACATCTATGCTCTCAGTAATAATTCTAATCAGTTATTTAGATAACCTGTGAATACAGAAGCATTCTAATTTGACTATTACTGCTATGTACACATGACTATGGTCCAGAACAAAAATACCGCATTTTTCTCTGGCTTGACACATACCTATTCAATCCTTGCATTCCATTTTTTTAATAATAATACTAATTTACACCTCATTACTGAGGCTAAAATAGTAAATACAAAAACATTTTTAACTCAACCTCATATCTCAACATTTTGATAAAATCCTTTTGATTTTATCTTCTAATATCCTTTATATTTACGTGCTCCCTACTCAATTCACACTGCCATTGTTTTTCGGAAATCTTTGATTCACATCTGCCTGGGTTATTGCCATGGAATCAGATTATTGTGAAGCAGATGTTTTGAGCCTGGTTCCTTTGATGCAGCCATTTCAGCAGCTGGGAAGTTTTAACGTTACCGCTCAGGGAAGCTTGAACGTGAAACATTTTGTGCTTCCCAGTAAGCCCAGTTAACCAACTAGTGGAAATCAACCCCCAACCAGAGATGTGATGGCAAGAAACATAGATGGTATACAGCATTTTGGTAGAAATGTGGCTATCCAATCATAGTAAACCACTGAAATAACTGGTTGTCTTGATACTCCTGAGCCCAACTGGAAGGCAACAAGGTAGGGAGTTGGCAATGAACCAGAAAATGAAGAAAGGACATGTTGACACAGCTGACAGAGAAATCAGCCACTTCTTCCATATCCTAAGATTTGCAACCCATTTTTTAAAACTTTTTTTAATTAATTATTATTTTTTTTTTTTTGGCTGCGTTGGGTCTTCGTTGTAGCGTGCGGGCTTTCTCTAGTTGCAGTGAGCGGGAGCTACTCTTCATTGTGGTGCGCGGGCTTCTCATTACGGTGGCTTCTCTTGTTGCAGAGCACGGGCTCTATGCGTGTGGGCTTCAGTAGTTGTGGCTCGCAGGCTCTAGAGCGCAGGCTCAATAGTTGTGGTGCACGGGCTTAGTTGCTCCACGGCATACGGGATCTTCCTGGACCAGGGATCGAACCCATGTCCCCTGCATTGGCAGGCAGATTCTTATCTACCACACCACCAGGGAAGCCTTCTGCAACTCATTTTACCTGCCAATAAACCCAATGAGGCTTTGGAGATAGGCTGGGGGCATAGACTGCTAGATAATTCTCTGTTGAGGACAGGTTTTAACAGTGCAAGAAAAAAAAAAAAAGATTTTCACTCCAAAGAGTTGATTTTCACTCCAAAGAGTTCTGGTTGAAAGTAAGTTCCCAGAAAGTAGAATGTGAAACACATACAGAAAACTCACCAGTTCATACTACCTATGGTGTGTCAGAAGGTGGCGACTGGCACAAAAGCTCAGAACTAGTGAGTATGGTAGAGTAAAAAAATCCCAACTATGTTTAAATGCTACTCTCTATTTTTCTTGTTTAGAAGGAACAAGTGAACAGGAGTAAAAGGTAAAGACTGAATGGACTTTAGTGAGAGAGTTTCATAAAATGGAAGTGCCTTCAAGAAATAAGTTTTGGTGTCAATGACTGTGATTTGTACAGTTAAGGACATTAGGGCCATTTTCCTTTCCCATAGAGAGAGGGGCCATCTCCAGGCAGCCATGAGTCAGCAAGAGCAGCAGCCCACAAAACAGCAGCAGCCCAGGAAAGCTTGCTCATGCCAAAGTAGAGTAGTGGCATCCTGAAAGCAGCCACTGAGAGTGTATGGGAGGTGGAGAACAAAGTTTGCCAAGATCAAAGTCATGGTATGAACTGTTAAAACCTATCCACAACAGAGAATTATCTATCAGTCTATGCCTCCAGCCTATCTTCAAAGTATCATTGGGTTTATTGGCAGGTAAAATGGGTCAGATTGTTTCAGGTTCATCTTCTTAAGTCTACCATGTGGCCATTTCTACTCTAGAGCCTTTCTGCTTCCTCAATCATGACCCAGAGAACAAAGTACTCTCTGTACTTGAATCATCAGATCTGTCCGGAGTTTCTGTTAACTCCAATGCCAAGATAGAACCTGGATAAATGTCTGAACACAGGGCTTCCTCTTCAAGAATGCTTTTCACCATTCATTGTTGATTCCACCTCTGACTCTCCAACTTCCCATAGTTCAGGGAATCTTTTCTAGTTACAGGGAAAGGAAGCTTTGCTTTGAATTGCGAGATGTTTTCATAGCTTGAGTTCCCTTGGGTCTTATGATTTTGAAACCTAAACCATTACTCTGATTTTCATTGTAACAATCTTTTCCTAAGGCATATATGTGGCAGTTCTGACTCCTGACCAAATAGGAAATAGGTCAGGTTTACAGGAAATACAAAAGGAAAAGCTACTAGTTATTATTTCAAAAATATTATCCCAATATAATGTAAGGAATCTGCTGTTAAAAGGAAATTAAAGCTCCTCTCCAACTGTCATAATACAAGAAAACTGAAGAGAACTCAGATGCCAATGAGAACTAAGAATATGTTCAGGTTAGAGAGACAGCTACATCATCTCATCACACACCAAATTTTGTTATTCATATAACAAATACTTAGTGAGCACCTGAGTGCCTATTCTGTACCAGGTTACAGTCTCTGGGGACAGCAATGTAAAAAATAGGCAAAATAATAAATAGGCAAAAAATAAAATAGGCAAAATAATTCCTGCCCTAATAGAGCTTATACCCTTTAGATAGGAGACAAAAATTAAGCAATATAAGTAAGTGAAATGTAGTAAAATAATGTTAAATATTATGAATAAAACAAGCAAGGAAGGGAAACAAAAGACTAAGAAGTATTAGAGTTTTAAATAGGCAGGTAGAAGAAGGTCTCATTTGAAATAAATATATTTAAATGAAGACATGAAAAAAGTGAGGGAGAAAGTCATGTGGATTATAACAGTGATGATAACTAAAGATCTCAGTTATTGATCATTTGCTACTCAATTATGCATTGTGCTAAAATTTTTACATGTTTTATCTAATTTAGTCTTGATAACATCTTTATGACCCAAATACAGTGATAAATTCCATTCACAGATGTGAAAAAATTTAGAATGAATTTCTAATTTCACATAGCTAGTCCATGACAGAGCTTAAATTTGAACACAATACTACCTGATATAAAGTCTCTGAACTTGACCGTGATGCTCTTCATGTGAATAATTTTTATGCCCCAGAGTCTAGAAAGATGTTCAGTCAATTCCTGAAGAGACCCCTTTGTTATTCACTAACTTATTTGAATTCAGATATTGGGTTTAATATGTTTTTACTGTTCTGTTCATTCACCTTTCAGTTTGTACAAAGTCTATCCAAGGTCAGTGTCCCCGAAGTGTTTCAATTTTGGCTGCCTTCTAGTCTTCCTATTTAAGGCCAGGGCCTTGGTTTAATCTGCTACTACTCATTGTTTTGAGGGCTGGAGAGCTTCATGATGCCCTTGTAATGAAAGACAAGAAAATTGTTTTCCCAGTGTTCTCATGGTTTTTTTCAGAATGTAGCACTGCTCTTTTGCTTATACTGATCCCTGTTTCAGCATAACTTTAGTGTGTGATTAGATTGAAAAGACTCCCTCCCTATAAGGGGTGAGCAAGAAAAGACCAAAGGGAAGAAAAGAGTCAAAGAATTAGATTATTCTATATTGAGTAGGCAGCTATTATTTTGAGAGAAAATTGGAAGGAAGCAACATTGCCTATAAAAATCAACTGTTAAAAGAGTAACAGTTCAATCCAATAGGCTCAGAGTAACAGTAAAGTGATAGTGGTACCCATTCTAGAATTGTGTTTCAACAAAGCTCACTCCTGTCTGAGACCACTGCATATTCATTTTCATGTATATTATCTCAGATCCTCATGATTCAATGAATATGATGCACCCAATACATTACATAGTCTGAACTCAGCAGGACACAAATTTGGAAGTGTTATATTTTAATTCAATCACTACTTTCTCAATCCTATTCCTTTTTACATATAAGCAGCTCAGAGGTATATCAGCAATTGTATCTCTTAAGATATCCAACCAAGAAATGACTTACCAGGGCTTCCCTGGTGGTGCAGTGGTTGAGGGTCTGCCTGCTGGTGCAGGGGACGTGGGTTCGAGCCCTGGTCTGGGGGGATCCCACATGCCATGGAGCAACTGGGCCCGTGAGCCACAACTACTGAGCCTGCACGTCTGGAGCCTGTGCTCCACAACAAGAGAGGCCGCAATAGTGAGGGGCCCGCACACCGCGACGAGGAGTGGCCCCCGCCTGCTGCAACTGGAGGGAGCTCTCGCACAGAAACGGAGACCCAACGCAGCCATAAATAAATAAATAATTTTTTTTTTTAAAAAAAGAAATGACTTACCAGTTTTTCCTGCTTATAGTCATTTCCAATCTCTGAGTGGTTCTCTTGAAATTTTCTTCCTTGATTTAGAAGTTCTGCTTAGGGTCCAGTGAACAAATGGAGATTATTTAGCACATACCGTCCTCAGACGTTAACCACAATTCTGAGACAACAGCAAAAAGTCCATTCAAAACTCTGTAATAAAAATATTAAAATTATTTTAGTTTCAGGTAATGGCGAAGTAACTTACATCAGAAAACTCTCCTACCAATAACAATTTAAAATGCTAGACAAAATATTATAAAACCACTATTTAAAAGTGCTGGAGACTAGGTAGCATCTAGCAGAGTTAGGACACTTGAAAAAAAAGTAACTATGTAGAATGAGATCCATTTGTTTTATGGTTGTTGTTTTTTTCTTTTACCCTGGAGGGGAGTCTCTAGATCTGCTGAGCTAGATGATATAGCTTCACAGAACACAGTAGTTTTGTTGGGATGAGTGGTCAGAGGTTGGAATTGAAGATTTCTGGAACAGTATGAAATTAAAGGGGAAATCCTATAAAGAAGGGACCCACAAATAAGAAGATCCAAAATCTGAGTACTTAGCTGACTCTTGAAATGCATCAACCTATAGAGAAATCTAAAAGGTTCAGGGAAAATAAGAGCTGTGAATTTAAAAAAGCTGATTGGTGATTTCAGAAGCTGCCTGCCACTTGGGACACAGAGTTAGGAATCCAATCAGCCAGACTGATAGAGACTTGATAAATACGCTGAGTTATACATTGAAATCCTATTAAGACCGCAACTTAGGAATAAAGATCACATCCCAGAACTAAGGGATCTATCCTAGAACTAAGGGAAAAACTGAAATAAACCCATACAAGAAAGCCTAAAACCAAGTCTCTTTTTGATCATGTGATCTCCCAGTAATTTAACTTCCTACCAATATAAAATGCAATGTTCTTCAGAGAAAAAGAAAAGTAACTGGTCTGTACAATGCATTATCTACAATGTCTATTAATTAACTATTACTGAACATGCAAAGAAACAAGAAAATATTGCCAATAGTTAAAGAAGAAATATCTAATGGAAAAAGATCTAAAGATAACCCATATTTTGAAATTAATAGGCAAGAATGTTAAAACAACTATGATACATACGCTAAAGAAGGCATAGGACTATTTAGATATAATGAATAAAGAGATAAGAAAATTTAGGACATCTATTAAAAATGTAAGGAAAAGACAATTTGATGGAAATCCTTGAACCGAAAAATATAACTTGTGAAATAAATTTGCTAGACGTGATCAACAGTAGATCGGATACAAACGGAAAAGAATCAATGAATCTAAAGATAGGATAATAGAAAGTTATGCAAACTGAAGCAGAGAGAAGAAAAAGAATTGAAAAGAAATAAACTGGCACCAAAGACTTAGGGATAGTATTGAATGATCTACCATATGTGTAACTGAAGTCTTAGAAAGAGTAAAAAGAGAATGAAACAGAAAAAAATTTTTGAAGAAATATTGGCCAAGATTTTTCCATGTATGATCAAAACAGTAGCTCACAAATTTGGAGGAGCTCAGAAAAACCAAAAAATATAAACACAAAGAAATCCACAACTAAGCTCTTCACAGTCAAACTGCTTAAACTGAAGAAAAAAAAAAAAAAAAAAAAAGAAAAACAAAAGCCCTCAAAAAGAGAAACATTATATTCAAGAGAAATACAGTGAGAATGATGATGGATATCATCAGAAACAACAGAAACCAGTGAAAAACAGAATGACATCTTTTCAATGCTGAAAGTAAAATAAAACTGTCAACAGGAATTCAACATCCAGTGAAAATATCTTTAACAACAATAACAAAAAAAGCAAAGTCTTTTTTCAGATAACAGAAAGCTAAGATAATTCACCAGCAGACTCATAAGAGATGCTAAAGAAAATGTGTCATGTTGAAGGGAAATAATATCAGATGAGAATTCATCTCAACAAGAAGGAATGAAAAGCACAGGAAACAGTAGATATATGGGTAAACTTAAAAGACTACTTTTCTTCCTTTTCTTATTTTTTAAAGATTATTGACTAAACAACAGTAACAGTATATTATAGAGTTCACAGCATATGTGTAAATAAAATACATGACAACAATATCTCAAGGGACAAGTGGAAGTAAATGAAACTATTCTATTTTAATATCCTTACATCATATGTGAAGAGGTAAAACATTAATTCAAAGACTGAAAAATTAAAGATAAATTATAATTACTACAGCAAACATAAAAGAGAATACAAAGAGCTACAGTTTAAAAAGCCCTTAGAGAAGAAAGAATGAAATACTAAAATGTGTGTGTGTATAAATATATGTGTGTATTTATGTATAAGATGGCAGGAGAAAAGAAAGAAGAGCAAGGGATGAGGGCACAAATAGAAAACAAATATTAAGATTATGGATAAAGCCAATTATATAAAATTTTTATTTATTTATATGAATGGAATAAACACTCCAATTAAAAGGCAAAATTGATTCAAAAATTAATCATTAGCCAACTAAATATTGTTTTCAAAAGATGACTTTTAATAGAAGCACACAGATTGAAAGTAAAGTGTGGGAAAAGATATATCATGCAAACAGTAAACATAAGTAAACTCATGGTTCTATTAATCTCACAAAAGTACACTTCAACACAAAGAGTATTACCACAGATAAAATGGTCTACTTTATAATATTAACTTGTCAATTTATCAAGAAAATAATAACAATACTAAATGGAAATAGAGAAACCCACAATCATTGTAGGAGATTTCAACATCCTTCTACCCAGTGACTGATAGAACAAGTGAGAAAAAATTAAGCTGAAATATCAAAGATTTGAACAAGACTATCGATAAACTTGAACTAAATTACATTTACAGAGCACTCATACAAAAATTGCTTAATTCACATTTTTTACAAGTACACATGTAACATCCACCAGGAGAGACTATGCACTGGGCCGTAGAACAAGTTTCAAAGGATTGCAATCACACAGAGGCTATTCCCTTACCGTAATGGAATTCAGTTATGAATCAACAATTAGATAACTAGATAATCCCCAAATATTTGGAAACCCAACAGTAAAGCAACAAGTTAAAAGAAAGTTATGTAATATTTCTAAGCGAACGTTAATGAAACATCATTTTTCAAATTTCAGGGAATGTTGTGAAAGCAGTTATAAGAAGGAAATTTATATCTTTAAATGCTTGTATTAAAAAACAACAGGGCTTCTCTGGTGGCACAGTGGTTGAGAGCCCGCCTGGCGATTCAGGGGACGCGGATTTGTGCACCGGTCTGGGAGGATCGCACACGCTGCGGAGCGGCTGGGCCTGTGAGCCATGGCCGCTGAGCCTGCGCGTCCGGAACCTGTGCTCTGCAACGGGAGAGGCCACAACAGTGGGAGGCCCGCGTACCGCGAAACAAAACAAAAACAAAAACACAATAAAGCTACCTTTGTAAGAAGCTAGCAAAAGAAAAGTAAGAAAATAAATAACAAGAAATATAATAAAAAAACAATTTTTTAAAATTCAGAATCAATAGAATACAAAACATAACAAAAATAGAGGAAAATCAACAAAGTGAAAACTTGGTGATTTGAAAACATAACAAAATTGGTGAATCTCTAGGTAGAAATGATGTATTATTTCACATATATATATTTTTTCATCTTACAAACATATATGTATTTATATGTTTGTAAGATGAAAAGTAATTTACAAGGACCAAAAAGACCAAACTGGGGTCACTCAGCATACTGATTTTGAGATAAATCTACGTTATTAAATGCATCAGTAGTTCATTTCTTTTTATTACTGAGTAGTATTCTGTCACATGAATATGCCACATTTCGGTTAACCTGTTGATGGATATTTGAATTGTTTCAAGTTTGAGGCTTCCATAAATAAAGGTGTTATAAACATCTGTGCACAAGTGTTTTGTGGAATTTAGTAAATACCTAAGGGCTAAAAGACTGGGACCCGTGCTAGGTGTATGTTAACTTATTAAGAAGTTGCAAAACAGTTTTATAAAGTGACTGTAGCATTTTTACTCCTATTAGTAATGTATAAGAGTTCTAGTTGCACCACATCTTCACAAATACTTGCTAGATATGGTCAGTTTTTAAAATTTTAACCATTCTAGTGGGTGTATACTGATATCTAATTGTGATTTTAATTTGTTTTTTCCTGGTGACTGATTTGAACATCTTTTCTTCTGTGAATCGGCTGTTTGTATATCCACTTTTGTGAAGGATCTGCTCAAATTTTTTGCCAATTTTTAATTTTTTGCTTATTAGTAAGTCATACAAGTTCCTTTTATGTTCTGGATATGATTTCTTTACAAAATATATGTATAGTTAATATTTACCCCTTTACAAAGCTAAAGTTAAAATCTTAGATACAATATTCTGGTTGCTGCTTCCCACTTTTTAACCCCAGATGATATATAAAATGTGTGGTTAAAATGAAAGTATTTTAACTCTTCTATTAGATTTATTTCATTCAACAAATATTTACAGATTTCTCTAAGGTATAATATTTAGCAAAACATTGCCAGTACCCATAAATCAGAGTTTAATTTTCAAATTGTTTATGTTTTATTGTTCCTATAACATGCTCTTATGTCAACATGATAAAATTAACATGCTACTTTAAAAATACTGTATGATTAGTTTGCTAATGGGATAAGGATATGCACTAAGTATTGATTAATATATTTCTAAAAGCAATACAAAAATTACAATAAAGGGAATAAGAATTTGGAAAGTGATTTTTTTTTTTCATCTTGGAAAAATCCCTGAGCTGTCATCATCCCACATGTTTGTGTTTATTTTCAAAATGTTTCATGATTACCTTACACCATGCTTATTATGCCAGTATATATAACATTCAGAAATAACTGAGATGGTACTAGAAAGTGTAACTATTAATTGGAGCTATATGACTTAACTGTATTTTAGTTTGTCTTGGGAACTATAATTAAAAAAAAATACTTTGAGTTAGATATTAGGTTTATCATTCTCCTGAGTTTCCATTTTCTAACCAAAAATAAATAAAATAATATTTTTTTCATTATTTAAATACAGGTATAATTTACACACATAAAATTAACCAATCCTAACTTGATAAGTTTTAGCAAATATATATGTATTACATAACATTAAAGAAAAGAATTAAGGAAGCTCCTCCTGCCATGGAAATATATAATATATTCATAAAATGGATTACTTAATATTGTTAAGATGTCAATTCTCTACAAATTGACTTACTAATCAAGTGCAATCACAATAAAAATTTCAACAGAATTTTTTATAGAAATTGGCAACCTGTTAAAATATTTTTATAAAGAGCTTACATGCTACGTGGAGCAAATGCAGAAAAAGCATTTAGCAGAATTCAGCATTCACTTATGGTTTAAAAAACAAACCCTCTGCAAACTAGAAATAGATAAAAGGCACCTACTAAAACCTATGGCTAGCATTAAACCTAATGCAGAAATGTTGAATACTTTCCTCCAATGATAAGTAACCAGGCAAGAATGCCCACTCTCACCACTACTATTCAACAGTTATTAATGGTTCTAACCATTGAAATAAGGTAAATAACACAATCTTCAAAGGTTGGAAAGGATAGAGAAAAACAGTTTTTATTTAAAGGTGATTTGATGGTTAAGTAAAAAACCTAAGGTATATAAAAAGCAACTATACGAACTCATGAGAAATTAGTAATGTCATAGGAGGTAAAGGGATATAAAACCCTTTTGTTTATATTTTTACAAACTAAAAGCATTTTTACATACATTTTTACATACTATAAGCAAATAATTGGAAAATGAAAACATTTTTAATTCTATTCATGATAGCACTGAAATTATAAACTCTTTAGGAATCAATTTAACAAAAAATGTATAAAGACTTTTCATTGAAAACTGCAGAAAATTAGTAAGAAGGATTAAAGAAGAGGTAAAAAATAGAGAAATTTACTATTTGGTCAGATGATTCAATATTGTCAAGATGTCTCCTCAAACTGATCCACAGATTAAATTCAATTCCAATCAAAATTCTAGCAGGATATTTGCATAGGAGCCAGCCTACTGATTATTACTGTATCATTTTAACTGATAAGAATTTTTTTATCGAAGTTCTAATTTTATTTATTCATTTTTGAATTTTATTTTTTTTTATACAGCAGGTCTTTATTAGTCATCAATTTTATACACATCAGTGTATACATGTCAATCCCAATCGCCCAGTTCATCCCACCACCACCACCACCACCCCCCGCCGCTTTTGCCCCTTGGTGTCCATATGTTTGTTCTCTACATCTGTGTCTCAATTTCTGCCTTGCAAACCGGTTCATCTGCACCATTTTTCTAGGTTCCACATATATGCGTTAATACACGATATTTGTTTTTCTCTTTCTGGCTTACTTCACTCTGTGTGACAGCCTCTAGATCCATCCATGTCTCTACAAATGACCCGATTTCGTTCATTTTAATGGCTGAGTAATATTCCATTGTATATATGTACCACGACTTCTTTATACATTCCTCTGTCGATGCGCATTTAGGTTGCTCCCGTGACCTGGCTACTGTAAATACTGCTGCAGTGAACATTGGGGTGCATATGTGTTTTTGAATTATGGTTTTCTCTGGGTATATGCCCAGTAGTGGGATTCCTGGATCATATGGTAATTCTATTTTTAGGTTTTTAAGGAACCTTCATACTGTTCTCCATAGTGGCTGTATCAATTTACATTCCCACGAACAGTGCAAGAGGGTTCCCTTTTCTCTACACCCTCTCCAGCATTTGCTGTTTGTAGATTTTCTGATGATGCCCATTCTAACTGGTGTGAGGTGATACCTCATTGTAGTTTTGATTTGCATTTCTCTAATAATTAGTGATGTTGAGCAGCTTTTCATGTGCTTCTTGGCCATCTATCTGTCTTCTTTGGAGAAATGTCTATTTAGGTCTTCTGCCCATTTTTGGATTGGGTTGTTTGTTTCTTTAATATTGAGCTGCATGAGCTGTTTATATATTTTGGAGATTAATCCTTTGTCCATTGATTCCTTTGCAAATACTTTCTCCCATTCTGAGGGTTGTCTTTTTGTCTTGTTTACAGTTTCCTTTGATGTGCAAAAGCTTTGAAGTTTCATTAGGTTCCATTTGTTTATTTTTGTTTTTACTTCCATTACTCTAAGAGGTGGATCAAAAAAGACCTTGATGTGATTTATGTCAAAGAGTGTTCTTCCTATGTTTTCCTCTAAGAGTTTTATCGTGTCCAGTCTTATATTTAGGTCTATAATCCATCTGGAGTTTATTTTTATGTATGGTGTTAGGGAGTCTTCTAATTACATTCTTTTACATGTAGCTGTCCAGTTTTCCCAGCATCACTTTTTGAAGAGACTGTCTTTTCTCCATTGTATATCCTTGCCTCCTTTGTCATAGATTAGTTGACCATAGATGCCTGGGTTTATCTCTGGGCTTTCTATCTTGTTCCATTGATCTCTGTTTCTGTTTTTGTGCCAGTACCATATTGTCTTGATTACTGTAGCTTTGTAGTATAGTCTGAAGTCAGGGAGTCTGATTCCTCCAGCTCCATTTTTTTCCCTCAAGACTGCTTTGGCTATTTGGGGTCTTTTGTGTCTCCATACCAATTTTAAGATTTTTTGTTCTAGTTCCGTAAAAAATGCCATTGGTAATTTGATACAGATTGCACTGAATCTGTAGATTGCTTTGGGTAGTATACGCATTTTCACAATATTGATTCTTCCAATCCAAGAACGTGGTATATCTCTCCATCTGTTGGTATCATCTTTAATTTCTTTCATCAGTGTCTTATAATTTTCTGCATACAGGTCTTTTGTCTCCCTAGGTAGGTTTATTCCTAGGTATTTTTTTCTTTTTGTTGCAATGGTAAATGGGAGTGTTTCCTTAATTTCTCTTTCAGATTTTTCATCATTAGTGTATAAGAATGCAGATATTTCTGTGCATTAATTTTGTATCCTGCAACTTTACCAAATTCATTGATTAGCTCTAGTAGTTTTCTGGTGGCATCTTTAGTATTCTCTATGTATAGTATCATGTCATCTGCAAACAGTGAAAGCTTTACTTCTTCTTTTCCAATTTGTATTCCTTTTATTTCTTTTTCTTCTCTGATTGACATGGCTAGGACTTTCAAAACTATGTTGAATAATAGTGCTGAGAGTGGACATCCTTGTCTTGTTCCTGATCTTAGAGGAAATGCTTTCAGTTTTTCACCATGGAGAATGATGTTTGCTGTGGGTTTGTTGTATATGGCCTTTATTATGTTGAGGAAAGTTCCCTCTATGCCCACTTTCTGGAGAGTTTTTATCATAAATGGGTGTTGAATTTTGTCAAAAGCTTTTTCTGCATCTACTGAGATGATCATACAGTTTTTATTCTTCAATTTGTTAATATGATATATCACATTGATTGATTTACGTATATTGAACAATCCTTGCATCCCTGGGATAAATCCCACTTGATCATGGTGTATGATCCTTTTAATGTGTTGTTGGATTCTGTTTGCTAGTATTTTCTCGAGGAATTTTGCATCTATATTCATCAGTGATATTGGTCTGTAATTTTCTTTTTTTGTAGTATCTTTGTCTGGTTTTGGTATCAGGGTGATGGTGGCCTCGTAGAATGAGTTTGGGAGTGTTGCTTTCTCTGCAAATTTTTGGAAGAGTTTAAGACAGATGGGTGTTAGCTCTTCTCTAAACGTTTGATAGAATTCACCTGTTAAGCCATCTGGTTCTGGACTTTTGTTTGCTGGAAGATTTTAATCACAGTTTCAATTTCATTACTTGTGATTGGTCTGTTCATATTTTCTATTTCTTCCTGGTTCAGTCTTGGCAGGTTATACCTTTCTGAGAATTTGTCCATTTCTTCCAGGTTGTCCATTTTATTGGCATAGAGTTGCTTGTAGTAGTCTCTTAGGATGCTTTGTATTTCTGTGGTGTCTGTTGTATTTTCTTTTTCATTTCTAATTTTATTGATTTGAGTCCTCTCCCTCTTTTTCTTCATGAGTCTGGCTAATGGTTTATCAATTTTGTTTATCTTCTCAAAGAACCAGCTTTTAGTTTCATTGATCTTTGCTATTGTTTTCTTTGTTTCTATTTCATTTATTTCTGCTCTGATCTTTATGATTTCTTTCCTTCTGCTAACTTTGGGTATTGCTTGTTCTTCTTTATCTAGTTCCCTTAGGTGTAAGGTTAGATTGTTTATTTGAGATTTTTCTTGTTTCTTGAGGTAGGCTTGTATAGCTATAAACTTACCTCTTAGAATTGCTTCAGCTGCATCCCATAGATTTTGGATCATCGTGTTTTCATTGTCATTTGTCTCTAGGTATTTTCTGATTTCCTCTTTGATTTCTTCAGTGATCTCTTGGTTATTTAGTAACATATTGTTTAGTCTCCATGTGTTTGTGCTTTTACGTTTTTTTCCCTGTAATTCATTTCTAATCTCATAGCACTGTGGTCAGAAAAGATGCTTAATATGATTTCAATTTTCTTAAATTTACTGAGGCTTGATTTGTGACCCAAGATGTGGTCTATCCTGGAGAATGTTCTGTGCCCACTTGAGAAGAAAGTGCAATCTGCTGTTTTTGGATGGAATGTCCTATAAATATCAATTAAATCTATCTGATCTGTTGTGTCATTTAAAGCTTCTGTTTCCTTATTTATTTTCATTTTGGATGATCTGTCCATTGGTGTGAGGTGTTAAAGTCCCCCACTATTATTGTGCTCCTGTCAATTTCCTCTTTTATAGCTGTTAGCAGTTGACTTATGTATTGAGGTGCTCCTATTTTGGATGCATATATATTTATAATTGTTATATCTTCTTCTTGGATCAATCCCTTGATCATTATGTAGTGTCCTTCCTTGTCCCTTGTAACATTCTTTATTTTAAAGTCTATTTTATCTGATATGAGTATTGCTACTTCAACTTTCTTTTGATTTCCATTTGCATGGAATATCTTTTTCCATCTCCTCACTTTCAGTCTGTATGTGTCCCTATACCTGAAGTGAGTCTCTTATAGACAGCATATATATGGGTATTGTTTTTGTATCCATTCAGCAAACCTGTGTCTCTTGGTTGGAGCATTTAATCCATTCACATTTAAGGTAATTATCGATATGTATGTTCCTATGACCATTTTCTTAATTGCTTTTGTGTTTGTTTTTGTAGGTTCTTTTCTTCTCTTGTGTTTCCCACTTAGAGAAGTTCCTTTAGCATTTGTTGTAGAGCTGGTTTGGTGGTGCTGAATTCTCTTAGCTTTTGCTTGTCTGTAAAGCTTTTGATTTCTCCATCGAATCTGAATGAGATCCTTGCCGGGTAGAGTAATCTTGGTTGTAGGTTCTTCCCTTTCATCACTTTAAGTATATCATGACACTCCCTTCTGGCTTGTAGAGTTTCTCCTGAGAAATCATCTGTTAACCTTATGGGAGTTCCCTTGTATGTTATTTGTCGTTTTTCCCTTGCTGCTTTCAATAATTTTTCTTTGTCTTTAATTTTTGCCAATTTGATAACTATGTGTCTCCGTGTGTTTCTCCTTCGGTTTATCCTGTATGGGACTCTCTGCACTTCCTGGACTTGGGTGGCTATTTCCTCTCCCATGTTAGGGAAGTTTTTGACTATAATCTCTTCAAATATTTTCTCGGATCCTTTCTCTGTCTCTTCTCCTTCTAGGACCCCTATAATGTGAATGTTGTTGCATTTAATGTTGTCCCAGAGGTCTCTTAGGCTGTCTTCATTTCTTTTCATTCTTTATTCTGTTCCTCAGTAGTGAATTCCACCATTCTGTCTTCCACGTCACTTATTCATTCTTCTGCCTCAGTTATTCTGCTGTTGATTCCTTCTAGTGTAGTTTTCATTTCAGTTATTGTATTGTTCATCTCTGTTTGTTTGTTCTTTAATTCTTCTAGGTCTTCGTTAAACATTTCTTGCATCTTCTTGATCTTTGCCTCCATTCTTTTTCTGAGGTCCTGGATCATCTTCACTATCATTATTCTGAATTCTTTTTCTGGAAGGTTGCCTATCTCCACTTCATTTAGTTGTTTTTCTGGGGTTTTATCTTGTTCCTTCATCTGGTACATAGCCCTCTGCCTTTTCATCTTGTCTATCTTTCTGTGAATGTGGTTTTTGTTCCACAGACTGCAGGATTGCCGTTCTCCTTGCTTCTGCTGTCTGCCCTCTGGTGGATGAGGCTATCTAAGAGGCTTGTGAAAGTTTCCTGATTGGAGGGACTGGTGGTGGGTAGAGCTGACTGTTGCTCTGGTGGGCACAGCTCAGTAAAACTTTAATCCACTTGACTGCTGATGGCACTGGGTTCCCTTCCTGTTGGTTGTTTGACCTGAGGCAACCCAACACTGGAGCCTATCTGGGCTCTTTTGTGGGGCTAATGGTGGACTCTGGGAGGGCTCACGCCAAGGAGTACTTCCCAAAACTTCTGCTGCCAGTGTCCTTGTCCCCACAGTGAGCCACAGCCACCCCCCGCCACTGCAGGAGACCCTCAAACACTAGCAGGTAGGTCTGGTTCAGTCTACCCTGGGGTCACTGCTCCTTCCCCTGGGTCCCATTGCGCACACTACCTTGTGTGTTCCCTCCAAGAGTGGAGTCTCTGTTTACCCCAGTCCTGTCGAAGTCCTGCAATCAAATCCCACTAGACTTCAAAGTCTGATTCTCTAGGAATTCCTCCTCCTGTTGCCAGACCCCTAGGTTGGGAAGCCTGATGTGGGGCTCAGAACCTTCACTCCAGTGGATGGACTTCTGTGGTATAAGTGTCCTCCAGTCTGTGAGTCACCCACCCACCAGTTATGGGATTTGACTTTACTGGTATTGCGTCCCTCCTACCATCTCACTGTGGCTTCTCCTTTGTCTTTGGATGTGAGGTATCTTTTTTGGCAAGTTCCAGTGTCTTCCTGTCGATGATTGTCCAGTAGCTAGTTGTGATTCTGGTGTTCTCCCAAGAGGGAGTGAGAACACATCCTTCTACTCCACCATCTTGGTTCCTAATCTGAAAGTTCTAACTTTTAAATACATTCTGGGACTTATATCCACAGAACTCAATGTGAGCATTTGTCTTATCTGCAAATATCCACAGGACTCAATGTGAGCATTTGTCTTATCCACAAAGGTTTTCCAAAACTGAGACAATCTGAGACCTGGGACCCGGGAGCCTTTTACTGTAGTGCTTGCACCTGGACTAACATCTCTTCAAGCAACAGAACACATAGAAACTATAAGGGACTAAAAAATACCTGCATGAATGCACAGTTGGGGCAAATTATGAACAATAAGATAATAAGGACAACTTCTGAGGTGCTAGGAACAAAAGCAGAGTACTGTGCATGAACCCCATACACAGCACCACCAAGCGGGTGGACAGACCACCTAAGCCACTCCTCCAGCCAACATACCAATATGCCCCTACCCTCACCCCTTTTAAGGAACCACCCTGCTCTCCTCTGGGAGCAGGGAGTGAGTAAGGGAAACTGTTACTTTTTTCACTCCATCCTACTGCAGCACAGGTCCCAATAAAGCCTTGTCTGAATTCCTTGTCTGGCTTCTTATCAATTTCTCTTCATTATGAGTCCAGGAACCTGAGTCAGTAACAAAATTAAGAACTTCATCATGAAGTTTCTCAAGTATTACCACATTTCAGTTTACTTTTCTAATCAACATGTCATGGAGCAGGTAAATAGATAATCAGCCTTTTCTATACTGTCCCCAGTGCTGTTTGGAATCAGCTTATTGACCACTTCTTCAAGTCATTTGTCTGCCTTTTCAGGTCATGATTTCTATCATCTTTTTCTGGATTTTGCAGAACTCTTGGAGCCGAGCATAACTAGTTTCTGGATTGGGTTGTTAAAGTTTTTGACTAAAAGCCCACACAGAAGAGACAAACCAAGTAACTATGAGTAGTTTTGACAATAGAAGCTTCAAGTATGGGCTTCAACTTTTTTTCAATCTGGAATATTTTCTTTCAACAACAAAATTCATTTCATGGGAATTACACAGGCAGTGTTTTTCTCAGAACATTTTTATTAATAATTTTCAATTTTCTAAATGCAATTCCATTCTTCTGCAGATCAGCAAGGCTCACTTCAAAAAAGCAATCCTTGAGGTCATCAGATAGAGTTTTGCTTCCTGAGTCCTTGTGACTAGTGTTTTTCCAATATTCTTTATGAATAACATAGCTGGCACTTCTCATCATACCAATCTTTCTGAGAAAATAAGTTCACCACTTCAGTCTTGGCTTCCTTTCTGCTGTCTTTCCATAAGATGCTTTTCCTTCCCAACTGCTACAGTGCCTCTCAGAGACTCAAAGGGCAGCAAATGTATTTTAAAATTATTCCAGATACCCTACCCACCACAAAAACTGTATCCAAAGAAATAAAGTATGTTTGAAGAAAAAAACATTTAAAGTCTTCCCCTGAAGTTGTGGCACTTAAGTTAAAATAGGATTTTTTTTTCCTTTCTTAATCTCCCATTAAAATGTTATCCTTCTCAAAGTTGATTTATGTAGCTGCTGAATGAAGGAGCTCTTAAATAATTGCCAAGAGAACAAAATAGGAATCAAAGTGTCAAATTCCCTAACATTATTTTGTACGTAGCCTTAAATACTTCTTTAATGCCTACGAGAAATCAAATATTGGTAATCTGTCTCTGTCCATTTCTCTCTTCCCAGATAGCTAATGACATGCATTATACTTCCCTGACTGTGTGTACCTTTCACTTCATGCAAAGCCTTTAATCCTTCTCTTTTTAGATAAAATGCCATAACCACAGTGTAGCAGGTTAAGATTGATTGACAAGTGCATATAATTATGGCTTCAATTGTGGAGTATGTTTTACAGTTGAAATAAATGCACAACCTTGAAAATAAAGAAGTTGTGCCCTTTCTCTGGGATAAAAGGATCATATCAAATTGGTTCATTTCTTTGCTGGAATGAAATAAAAGATTTCCTGTAACAAAGAACACCACCCAAAAGGCTGCTGGAGGATGTCTTTCTTGACTAGATAATGCTTTGCCAATAAGGAAATCAAAAGAGATAAAAGTGAAATTTTAGGAGTTTTTCCCTTTTACTTCATTTCCCATTCATAGTTCATACATAGTTGGGAACAAAAAGAGACAATAGCAGAAAAATGTAACATTCAAAAATTTAATTTACAAATTTTACAAAAGGATGAAGTTTGTGAAATAAAACTAAGTGTTATACTAAGTTAAACAAGCTTCCCTTACTTTACTCCTCACCTTAGATTCTAACAAAGCCCACAATAAATTCATGTTACATTTCTTCAGTTTTAGGATTCCATTTCAATCTGCTAAGTACAAAAATATTTATACATTTAGCATTTTGTGTTAAAATAGGATTGAATACTCCAGTTGAAAACCTCAGATCTGAGCAGTCAGTGGGAAGAGAGAAACTTCACCCACTCGGTGGGTATGGTCAGTCATTGTGTACAGATATGCAGGCATGTGTGGTATTTGCCCACCCAACTATTGAAGCATTATTTGAGCACCCACTAGAGGCCAGGCATCACAAGACTGCCCTTCAACTCTGCACTCAACTAATAGAACCTCACTGTGTCTTCTTTTGCTGGGCTAAGCACCTCTGTTTCCCTGATAATATAATTTTAGATGATTCCCCATTTTGAAGCCCTGGATATTGTCTGTGAAGAGCAGAATGCATCAGGCCCATAACCACTTTTATCCTGGATATCATTCTTTTACCCATAATGCCTCAAAACCCATGAAAATGTAATTTAGCCACATCCTGCCCTAAGAATTGTTTGAGGAACTGAGGTGCCTTCCATCTAATAAGGAAGGGGACATGTAGTAGGGGGAAGGGAACCATAGAAATATTTTGCAACCTCTAATATTTTAAGGATAATCTTATCAAAGTACTTAGCTGTCACTTCAGAAATCAGGAAACAGCATCCAGAAGCAATTGGTTGTTAATTAGAGAAGGTTAATTTGAGAGGAGCAGGAGAGTGGCCCAAAGTCCAAGACATGTGTCCTACGAGGTCAAGTCAAGACTTCGTAAAATCTCTAAGAGAGAGAGGGCAACTGGAAGCAAGAGGGAAGTCACAGGAACGGCTAGAGCAACAGCAAGGAACGTTTGTAATAGAGACAGCCTAGGTCATGGGGAAGAAGAGAAAAGAAGTATTGAAAGACAAGAACAAAGAAACGCTAAATCTGACTGTAAGAAATATATTAGCTATAATAGCAACGGGAGGAAGGATGACATGGCACTAGCATTTTTTTGATTAGGTGCCAGTGGGTGATGATGAAGAATACAATGACTACTAGTACAGTTTGGCACTACTGCCTTGATTCCGGCTAATGAGTCAGCAGTTTACCCACTGTTACCTTTGTAACATTACTGCAAATGTCAACATAATGAAAAAGATAAAGAATGGTTTAGTATTATTATGAAAAAGCTTTGATCTCTCAAATCCCCTGGAAGGGTCTCTCCAGGGACCCCCAGGAGTCTGCAGACCTCACTTAGAGAAGTGCTGCATGTATTTTATTTTATGATCTGACTATGGCCTGCCATAGGGTGAAAATGGTAAGGCAAAGGGCCTGGTGTTTTCCTCTTTCTAGCTTACTACTTATCACATTGGATAACACTTATATTGATACCTTCAGGGTTAGTATGCTGGCTTAGTGCTTTCTGAGCCTGTCACAAGTTTAAGGCTTTCATGGGTGACTTTAAGGATTCTTCGGAGACCCCACTTCCCATAGCCAGGGACTGTTCACCTAAAGTTCTTTTGACGAGTTGGATATGTCTCTGTTCTTAAAAGTCGCATCTTCCTTCTGAAATATCTAAGATTCCAGCTAGCTTCAGCTTGTCTCTGTCCAGGAGGCTTATTCTAGAATTTGGTGACATTTCAGTCTGTTCCCTGTCCTAAGGGATTTGTCTTCATTTCTGAAAATTTCCTCAAATATTTGTATCCAACTGAAAGAATTCTGAGTTACAACAGAATAATAGTTTAGTAAACCACTGTCCATAATACCCATCAATTACAAACTATCTGAAAACATCATTATTCTAAGCAAGAGATATTTTATTTAATCAGTGTAAATAGTCTTAAAGCACCCTCAAATTAACCATGTTTATATGTATCCTCTGACCTGGCCTACAACATTGTCAATTATTTATCTTTATAATCAATACAATTTACTATGACCAAATTAATGACAAGGTAATCAACACAGTTTTTTAGAATGACCAAAATAAAGTATTTAACCACTGTCTATATTTCATTATAACAAAGCCTTTTCACATTTACATATATATAAACATATACATTTTCACAAAATTATATTTATAACTATACATAAATATTATTCTGTATAATTACAGATTTTAGGATTGAAACCCTAAAGGTTTTAACTATTTTCATGAAGCTTTCTCAGAAAAATTATCTATATATTGAACTTGTATCAAAATCTCAAATAAACATTTCAGCAAGATATATGAAGACAGTGATATATACTTAAAGTGACTCAACCAATACAGTATATTCACTGAAGTTTAGCAATAATGTAAGAGATCCTTATCTTTTATAATATTCCTAAACTGCAGTGAAGTGTTTTAAATAATTATAATTAATATAAATAAATATTAATAAATAAAATTAATTTAAATGCCTATTTAAGCCTTAAAGTGCTGTTTTCGAAACTGTGTAGCCTGACCATACAAATGTTCTCAAAGCCAGAAATGATTTGTACTTTAAAACCCTTAGGGAAAAAACAGATAAAAAGAAAAATGGACCAACACATGCTTAGTAGCTAAACCATTATTTACTTACTAGGTTTAGTACACGAGAGGGATATTGTCAAAGCGCTCACTGCTGTGATAAAATTAAATCACGTCAGCATTTTTCACAACCAACAAAAGAAATATGTAATAAATAGAGAATTGTACTTCTTTTTAAAGAAAAAAAATCACCTTCTCAGCTCAATAGCCTACTGTAATCTGGTGATTAAATTCCAAGAATAAGTGATCTTGAGCTGCCATAAAAATACAAAGTGTATCCATATATTGGATTTTATTAATCTCCTGATTTTGACTGCCTTGGTTTCATTCTTGGAATAAACTAGAAAAGTCCATTTACGCTTACCTTCTAAAGCATAATTACTATGATTAAAAAGTTGCAGTAACTTATGAGCTGTAAAACTAGTAAATTATATCCAGCCTGTACGTAGAACTAATTATAAAGCTGTTGCTTGATTAAGGTGTTTATACTAAAGAGTATTATAGGGATTAGTCCAAAGCTTTACATCCTGCAGCACAGAATTAATATGCAGGATTTAAACACTCAAATTAATTCAGGTGCAGCAAACAATTATATGAAATAGGAACACTCGACCGAGCTAATGACCATACCAGTCCACCAAGCTAATTTATAATTATGTACTTATTGACCTCTGCATGTTCACAAAAGGACTGTTCTCATGCTAATTTCTGCCTGCAAGCCACTGTCATAGCCTTGTGTCTAGTCATCATAGTGATTAGTGGAGACAGGAAGCACTAGTCCCTAATATTATTGCAAGCTTTGTCCTAATGAGACAACTCATCTTGCAAGAAGTTATCTGTAAATGATAAACTCTATATTATCATCACCAACAAGAAGAATTTAGTAAGAACTTACTATGGACATTTCTAGTTTCTTCAGTGAACAGTCTAGCTGTGCTCTACACCTGACCTCTGTGAGTTTATCAGCTAATTGGAATAAATATGTTGAAGGAGAGAGAGCCTAGGTCAAAATGATACCTAGTCCAACTTAGGGTTTAAGGTTCCTATATCAGACAATTAAGCTAGTCAGAACACATCCTAGTGCAGGATTTGTTCTAAAATAAATAAATGCAGTCCAGATCACCTGGGGTTTATTCATTCAAAATGCTCAGCAAACAATTATTAAGTTCTGCCTTGTGTATTATAGACAATTTTTTTAAAAATGATAATGCAGTCCTTTCTCTGAGGAGTTAAGGAATATGCACTTTTAATAGGAAAGCAAGATAAACCTTACAACTGTTTACTGATTTGAGAGTATTAGCATAAGAGAGGCACAAAGAAGTATATGAGTTCATACAGAGGAAAGCTGATACCACAGGTGGTGCAGGTGTCCTACACAAAGCACTAGGCCAAGAGCCCAAAGACAGAGTCTTTGATGGAGAGTCTTGCTTGTCTTACTAGCTGTGTGGGTTTAGACAATTGCTTTAATGTACCTGTGCCTCACTGACAAAAATTTTTATTTTATACAGATCTAACAGAGTCGTTGAATTGGGATGAAAGCTAATATCCTGTGTACATATAAAGAATCATTCTTGGGCTTCCGGGAAGATGGCGGAAGAGTAAGACACGGAGATCACCTTCCTCCCCACAGATACACCAGAAATACATCTACACGTGGAACAACTCCTACAGAACACCTAATGAACGCTGGCAGAAGACCGCAGACCTCCCAAAAGGCAAGAAACCCCCCACGTACCTGGGTAGGGCAAAAGAAAAAAGAATAAACAGAGACAAAAGAATAGGGATGGGACCTGCACCAGTGGGAGGGAGCTGTGAAGGAGGAAAAGTTTCCACACACTAGGAAGCCCCTTCGCGGGCGGAGACTGCGGGAGGCGGAGGCGGGAGCTTTGGCGCCGCGGAGGGGTGCACAGCAACAGGGGTGCAGAGGTCAAAGCGGAGAGATTCCCGCACAGAGGATCAGGGCCGACCGGCACTCACCAGCCCGAGAGACTTGTCTACTTGTCTGCTGGGAGTTGAGCGCCGGGAGAGGACTGGGGTTGGCGGTGTGAATACAGCCTTAAGGGGTTAGTGCACCACGGCTAGCCAGGAGGGAGTCCGGGGAAAAGTCTGGAGCTGCCGAAGAGGCAAGAGACTTTTCCTTCCCTCTTTGTTTCCTGGTGCGCGAGGAGAGGAGATTAAGAGAGCTGCTTAAAGGAGCCCCAGAGACGGGCGCAAGCCGCGGCTAAAAGCGCAGACCCCAGAGATGGGCATGAAACGCTAAGGTTGCTGCTGCTGCCACCAAGAAGCCTCTGTGCGAGCACAGGTCACTATCCACACCCCCCCTTCCGGGGAGCCTGTGCAAGCCGCCACTGCCAGGGTCAACTCCTCCGGGAGAACGCACAGCGCACCTCAGGCTGGTGCAATGTCACACCGGCCTCTGCCGCCGCAGGCTCGGCCCCGCACTCCATGCCCCTCCCTCCTCCCGGCCTGAGTGAGCCAGAGCACCCGAATCAGCAGCTCCTTTAACCCCGTCCTGTCTTAGCGAAGAACAGACGCCCTCCTGCGACCCACATGCAGAGGCGGGGCCAAATCCAAAGCTGAGCCCCTGGGAGCTGTGAGAACAAAGAAGAGAAAGGGAAATCTCTCCCAGCAGCCTCAGAAGCAGCGGATTAAAGCTCCACAATCAACTTGATGTACCCTGCACCTGTGGAATACATAAATACACAACGAATCATCCCAAATTAAGGAGGTGGACTTTGAGAGCAAGATTTATGATTTTTTCCCCTTTTCCTCTTTTTGTGAGTATGTATGTGTATGCTTCTGTGTGAGATTTTGTCTGTATAGCTTTGCTTCCACCATTTGTCCTAGGGTTCTATCCATCCGTTTTTAAAATTTTCTTTCTGTTTTTTCTCTTAATAATTATTTTTTATTTTAATAACTTTATTAGATGTTCTCTTACTTTATTTTACTTTATATCCTTTCTTTTTTTCCTTCCTTCCCTCCTTCCTATCTTCCTCCCTACCTCCTTTATTTATTTATTTATTTCTCTCTTTCTACTTCTACTAATTCTTTCTTTATACTTCTTCTCCCTTTTATTCTGAGCCATGTGGATGAAAGGCTCTTGGTGCTGCAGCCAGGAGTCAGTGCTGTGCCTCTGAGGAAGGAGAGCCAACTTCACAAAACTGGTCCAAAAGAGACCTCTCAGCTCCACATAATAACAAACAGCGAAAAACTCCCAGAGATCTCCACCTCAACACGAGCACACAGCTTCACTCAACGACCAGCAAGCTACAGTGCTGGACATCCTATGCCAAACAACTAGCAAGACAGGAACACAACCCCACCCATTAGCAGAGAGGCTGCCTAAAATCATAGTAAGTCCACAGACACCCCAAAACACACCACCAGACGTGGACCTGCCCACCAGAAAGACAAGATCCAGCCTCATCCACCAGAACACAGGCACTAGTCGCCTCCACCAGGAAGCCTACACAACCCACTGAACCAACCTTAGCCACTGGGGACAGACACACAAAAAAAGGGAACTACGAACGTGCAGCCTGCAAAAAGGAGACCACAAACACAGTAAGATAAGCAAAATGAGAAGACAGAAAAACACACAGCAGATGAAGGAGCAAGATAAAAACCCACCAGACCTAACAAATGAAGAGGAAATAGGCAGTCTACCTGAAAAAGAATTCAGAATAATGATAGTAAAGATGATCCAAAATCTTGGAAACAGAGTAGAGAAAATGCAAGAAACATTTAACAAGGACCCAGAAGAACTAAACATGAAACAAGCAACGATGAACAACACAATAAATGAAATAAAAAATACTCTACATGGGATCAATAGAAGAATAACTGAGGCAGAAAAACGGATAAGTGACCTGCAAGATAAAATAGTGGAAATAACTACTGCAGAGCAGAATAAAGAAAAAAGAATGAATAGAACTGAGGACAGACTCAGAGACCTCTGGGACAACATCAAACGCACCAACATTCGAATTATAGGGGTTCCAGAAGAATAAGAGAAAAAGAAAGGGGCTGAGAAAATATTTCAAGGGATTATAGTTGTAAACGTCCCTAATATGGGAAAGGAAATAGTTAATCAAGTCCAGGAAGCACAGAGAGTCCCATACAGGATAAATCCAAGGAGAAATACGCCAAGACACATATTAATCAAACTGTCAAAAATTAAATACAAAGAAAGCATATTAAAAGCAGCAAGGGATAAACAACAAATAACACACAAGGGAATCCCCATAAGGTTAAAAGCTGATCTTTCAGTGAAACTCTGCAAGCCAGAAGGGACTGGCAGGACATATTTAAAGTGTTGAAGGAGAAAAACCTGCAACCAAGATTACTCTACCCAGCAAGGATCTCATTCAGATTTCATGGAGAAACTAAAACCTTTACAGACAAGCAAAAGCTGAGAGAGTTCAGCACCACCAAACCAGCTTTACAACAACTGCTAAAGGAACTTCTCTAGGCAAAAAACACAAGAGAAGGAAAGGACCTACAATAACGAACCCAAAACAATTAAGAAAATGGGAATAGGAACATACATATAGATAACTACCTTAAATGTAAATGGACTAAATGCTCCCACCAAAAGACACAGATTGGCTGAATGGATACAAAAATAAGACCAATATATTTGCTGTCTACAAGAGACCCACTTCAGGCCTAGAGACACATACAGACTGAAAGTGAGGGGATGGAAAAAGATATTTCATGCAAATGGAAACCAAAAGAAAGCTGGAGTAGCAATTCTCATATCAGACAAAATAGACTTTAAAATAAAGACTATTACAAGAGACAAAGAAGGACACTACATAATGATCAAGGGATTGATCCAAGAAGAAGATATAACAATTGCAAATATTTATTCACCCAACATAGGAGCACCTCACTACATAAGGCAAATACTAACAGCCATAAAAGGGGAAATCGACAGTAACACATTCATAGTAGGGGACTTTAACACCCCACTTTCACCCATGGACAGATCATCCAAAATGAAAAGAAATAAGGAGACACAAGCTTTAAATGATACATTAAACAAGATGGACTTAACTGATATTTATAGGACATTCCATCCAAAAACAACAGAATACACGTTTTTCTCAAGTGCTCATGGAACATTCTCCAGGATAGATCATATCTTGGGTCACAAATCAAGCCTCGGTAAATATAAGAAAAATGAAATTGTATCAAGTATCTTTTCCGACCACTATGCTATGAGACTAGATATCAATTACAGGAAAAGATCTGTAAAAAATACAAACACATGGAAGCTAAACAATACACTACTTAATAACGAAGTGATCACTGAAGAAATCAAAGAGGAAATAAAAAAATACCTAGAAACAAATGACAATGGAGACACGACGACCCAAAGTCTATGGGATGCAGCAAAAGCAGTTCTAAGAGGGAAGTTTATAGCAATACAATCCTACCTTACGAAACAAGAAACATCTCGAATAAACAACCTAACCTTTCACCTAAAGCAATTAGAGAAAGAAGAACAAAAAAGCCCCAAAGTTATCAGAAGGGAAGAAATCATAAAAATCAGATCAGAAATAAATGAAAAAGAAATGAAGGAAACGATAGCAAAGATCAATGAAACTAAAAGCTGGTTCTTTGAGAAGATAAACAAAATTGATAAACCATTAGCCAGACTCATCAAGAAAAAAAGGGGGAAGACTCAAATCAATAGAATTAGAAGTGAAAAAGGAGAAGTAACAACTGACACTGCAGAAATACAAAAGATCATGACAGATTACTACAAGCAACTCTATGCCAATAAAATGGACAACCTGGGACAAATGGACAAATTCTTAGAAATGCACAACCTGCCAAGACTGAATCAGGAAGAAATAGAAAATATGAACAGACCAATCACAAGCACTGAAATTGAAACTGTGATTAAAAATCTTCCAACAAACAAAAGCCCAGGACCAGACGGCTTCACAGGCGAATTCTATCAAACATTTAGAGAAGAACTAACGCCTATCCTTCTCAAACTCTTCCAAAATATAGCAGAGGGAGGAACACTCCCAAACTCATTCTACGAGGCCACCATCACCCTGATACCAAAACCAAACAAGGATGTCACAAAGAAAGAAAACTACAGGCCAATGTCACTGATGAACATAGATGTAAAAATCCTCAACAAAATACAGCAAACAGAATCCAACAGCACATTAAACAGATCATACACCATGATCAAGTGGGGTTTATTCCAGGAATGCAAGGATTCTTCAATATACGCAAATCACTCAACATGATACACCATATTAACAAATTGAAGGAGATAAACCATATGACCATCTCAATAGATGCAGAGAAAGTTCGACAAAATTCAACACCCATTTATGATAAAAACGCTGCAGAAAGTAGGCATAGAGGGAACTTTCCTCAACATAATAAAGGCCATATATGACAAACCCACAGCCAACATCGTCTTCAATGGTGAAAAACTGAAAGCATTTCCACTAAGATCAGGAACAAGACAAGGTTGCACACTCTCACCACTCTTATTCAACATAGTTTTGGAAGTTTTAGCCACAGCAATCAGGGAAGAAAAGGAAATAAAAGGAATCCAAATCGGAAAAGCAGAAGTAAAGCTGTCACTGTTTGCAGATGACATGATACTATACATAGAGTATCCTAAAGATGCTACCAGAAAACTCCTAGAGATAATCAATGAATTTGGTAAAGTAGCAGGATACAAAGTTAATGCACAGAAATCTCTGGCATTCCTATACACAAATGATGAAAAATCTGAAAGCGAAATCAAGAAAACACTCCCATTTACCATTGCAACAAAAAGAGTAAAATATCTGGGAATAAACCTACCCAAGGAGACAAAAGACCTGTATGCAGAAAATTATAAGACACTGATGAAAGAAATTAAAGACGATACAAATAGATGGGAGAGATATACCATGTTCCTGGATTGGAAAAATCAACATTGTGAAAATGACTCTACTACCCAAAGCAATCTACAGATTCAATGCAATCCCTATCAAACTACCACTGGCATATTTCACAGAACTAGAACAAAAACTTTCACAATTTGTATGGAAACACAAAAGACCCCAAATAGCCAAAGCAATCTTGAGAACGAAAAACGGAGCTGGAGGAATCAGGCTCCCTGACATCAGACTATACTACAAAGCTACAGTAATCAAGGCAGTATGGCACTGGCACAAAAACAGAAAGATAGATCAATGGAATAGGATAGGAAGCCCAGAGATAAACCCATGCACATATGGTCACCTTATCTTTGATAAAGGAGGCAGGAATATACAGTGGAGAAAGGACAGCCTCTTCAATAAGTGGTGCTGGGAAAACTGGACAGGTACATGTAAAAGTATGAGATTAGATCACTCCCTAACACCATACACAAAAATAAGCTCAGAATGGATTAAAGACCTAAATGTAAGGCTACAGACTATCAAACTCTTAGAGGAAAACATAGGCAGAACACTCTATGACATAAATCACAGCAAGATCCTTTTTGACCCACCTCCTAGAGAAATGGAAATAAAAACAAAAATAAACAGATGGGACCTAATGAAACTTAAAAGCTTTTGCACAGCAAAGGAAACCATAAACAACACTAAAAGACAGCCCTCAGAATGGGAGAAAGGATTTGCAAATGAAGCAACTGACAAAGGATTTATCTCCAAAATATATAAGCAGCTCATGCAGCTCAATAACAAAAAACCAAACAACCGAATCCAAAAATGGGCAGAAGACCTAAATAGACATTTCTCCAAAGAAGATATATAGACTGCCAACAAACACATGAAAGAATGCTCAACATCATTAATCATTAGAGAAATGAAAATCAAAACTACAATGAGATATCGTCTCACACCAGTCAGAATGGCCATCATCAAAAAATCTAGAAACAATTTGGCCATCATCAAAAAATCTAGAAACAAAATGCTGGAGAGGGTGTGGAGAAAAGGGAACCCTCTTGCACTGCTGGTGGAAATGTAAATTGATACAGCCACTGTGGAGAACAGTATGCAGGTTCTTAAAAAACTACAAATAGAACTACCATCTGACCCAGCAATCCCACTACTGGGCATATACCCTGAGAAAACCATAATTCAATAAGAGTCATGTACCAAAATGTTCATTGCAGCTCTATTTACAGTAGCCAGAGATGGAAACAACCTAAGTATCCATCATCGGATGAATGGATAAAGAAGAAGTGACACATATATACAATGGAATGTTACTCAGCCATAAAAAGAAATGAAATTGAGCTATTTGTAATGAGGTGGATAGACCTAGAGTCTGTCATACAGAGTGAAGTAAGTCAGAAAGAGAAAGACAAATACTGTATGCTAACACATATATATGGAATTTAAGGGAAAGAAATGTCATGAAGAACCTAGGGGTAAGACAGGAATAAAGACACAGACCTACTAAAGAATGGACTTGAGGATATGGGGAGGGGGAAGGGTAAGCTGTGACAAAGTGAAAGAGTGGCATGGACATATATACACTGCCAAACGTAAAATAGATAGCTAGTGGGAAGCAGCCGCATAGCACAGGGAGATCAGCTAGGTGCTTTTTGACCGCCTGGAGGGGTGGGATAGGGAGGGTGGGAGGTAGGGAGATGCAAGAGGGAAGAGATATGGGAACATATGTATATGTATAACTGATTCACTTTGTTATAAAGCGGAAACTAACACACCATTGTAAAGCAATTATACTCCAATAAAGATGTAAAAAAAAAAAAAAATCATTCTTGCTCTCATTGGGTATCCCACTAAAGCCTAGGCTGGTGAAGTGATCAGCCAAGGCAGACTACTTGTCTCATTTCCTAACGTTTCTTTCTTATGTATTTATCTATTTATTTATTTATCTACTCATTCGTTTATTCATTTATGGCTTCTTTGGCCAGAAACTCCGCTATTCTGAGAGAAGGTAATGCAGCAAACAAGAGTGAAATATTTGTCTTTTCCCAATGGAGAGTTCTGAATCACTAGAGCTTCGTTCTTCTCAAGGAAGGGTAAAAAAGTGTTGCAAAAACTCAGAGGCTGTTTCTGATGAGTCATAAAAGTTCTGTGTAATAGGTCATATGGAAGTAGCAAAATGAGGATTTTGAGGATGTGTTCCTCAAGGGAGAGTTGGAGTATATCTGGAAATATATTGAGGGGGAGCAACGGAAACAAAGGATTCTCAATCCAGGGTTCAAATGCCTGGCCCTGAAAGTTGTCCTTTGGCCAGTTTGTGGCAGCTGAAATGCTGAGGCCCCTACTAAGACCCAGGAGCACTGCAGGACCTAAAACCCGACTTCAACTTGCTGAGAGACAACTCCTCTCACAGGAGTGAGACCAGTGGTGCATTGACCACAACACAAACGGGCTTAAGCTTCAAGACCTCTTACCTGCCCAGGCCTCTCCAAGGGATAAGACACTTTCCCTTTGCAGTGGCTCTGACAGTATTGGAATCTGGCTAAGGGGAAGTTTGAATAGGGATACATCTAATTTATCCCCAAATAAAGTTAAGATTCCTCTTATAAACACCTATAATGATACTTAATACATAATATATACTCACCAAACATATTGCTGAATGAATAAGTGTATTTGTAGTATGTCATTTTTACCACATCCTATAACTTTGCCTGGCAATACTCAACAGAGTAGACTCAAAGCACATTTAGAAAAGGGATTCATTTAATGTTTGAATATACTACATTTAATGTTTGAATATCCTACCTTGAGAATTATTTCAGAAGATGTTAATAAATCCTATATTCCATGATAAGGAAGATTTGCATTTGTTAGTAGCAAATAAACGGCTTTTTATTTTAACTTTTCAGAGGCCACTAAAACTAAGAATAATTTGGCATCTATTCTAGCGAATAAAACTTGTCTGAGCAAACCCTACAAGTAGCCCAAGCCAGAGTCACTCCAGAATTGAGCTGTCTGATGGTTAACCTGGCCCTATATATGTTACCTAATTTTAGAATAATAAAAAAACAAGAATTTGCATTTTTTTTATAAACCAAGAGCTTTTAATGAGCACGAGAAAAGGATGGATTTGTTCTGACATTAAAAATAAGGAAGGCAGGGCTTCCCTGGTGGCGCAGTGGTTGAGAGTCCGCCTGCCGATGCAGGGGACACGGGTTCGTGCCCCGGTCTGGGAAGATCCCACATGCCGCGGAGCGGCTGGGTCCATGAGCCATGGCCGCTGAGCCTGCGCGTCCGGAGCCTGTGCTCCGCAACGGGAGAGGCCACAGCAGTGAGACGCCCGCGTACCGCAAATAAATAAATAAATAAATAAGGAAGGCAGTTGTCGTGATCGTAAACCACATGATTCTCAGAGCAGGAATGGAGTTTCCTGATTTCTAGGAATTCTAAAATTTGAAATGAAGTCTAGGGCACAGTGAGCTACTAAATAATTGCCTGTTTTGAATAAAAGTAATGATGACAATCAGCTGGAGAAGAGAAGATGCAATTTCAGGATCTGTTTGAGTGAAGGAAGAGCCTGAGATGAGAGATGTACTCTCAGGAGAATTTTATAGGGGGATGAGAGAAGCAGAACAGGGCAAGCAAAAAGGTAGGCAAAGCTGTGGTCTCAAGAGAACTCTCTCCTTAGCTTATTTCCATGGGGAGCTTTGGAGTGTAAATTTTAGCACTGAGGTTGTCTCACCAGGATCAAGGCGAGTGGTGCTCATGTCTCACATAATTCAAGGGTTTTCCATGGTCTGTTCTTGGGGAAGAAGGCCTGAATAACCTCTCAGCCATCTCAAAGTAGCCCTGTCAACCAAGGGCAATTGTGGAGGAGGGTGTGGATGTGTAAGTGGCCCCAGGAACAACTACTACAAAAGTGCATAAGATACTCTAGGCCTGGATCCTACCTTGGATGGCATCTTAGAAAAAGAAATAAAATTGGTGGACAAAGGGAGACAGAAAAAATTTACTGCATTTGTATAATAAAGTTATAAAAAATAGACTGTTTTCAATCACATTTGCTAGCTCAGAGGCACGTACTAGGCTACACAATTTATATAGATTGTTTCCCTTAACTCTCACAAAAATTTAATGAAAGAGATATCATGCCCGTTTTACAGATGAAGAAATGGAGACTTATAAAAATCACTTATCTATTAAGTGGTAGATGTGACAGTCAAATTCAAGCCTTGTCTGACTCCAAAATCCATCCCCTGAAACATTAAGCCATTCTAACAGATTGTTTCATAAGCTTTTAATATTAGTATATCAGTAAAATTCTGGTATGTTCCCTGAATTGATATAAAATATTTTCCTGCTAAACATAAATATATTTTTATGTTTAAAGGACATAGAGAAGGAACCTACTAAGAGCTCCAAGACTGAGTTTAAATTAATATTATGTCCACGGAAATCATAAAGTGTTTTCAGGATGTAACACTGTTAAGACAACAGTTGTTCCCTGAAGAGGAGAACTGTCAAACTAATAAGTGGAACAGTGCTTTCATCAAAATATGCACTGAAGAATTCTAGGGTCATTAAATGTTCCTTGAAAAACAAATCATTAAATCAAATAATTTTGGGAAAACTGTATAAGTGAGCTAGCTACCTCTTTGAAGAATCACATAGCACATTAACCTATTAAATGTTTCAAGTAGTACTGAACCAAGAATTCCGTTTAGCTTTGTTAACGCAAACTTTCCAAATTGACTTACCCACAAAATTCTGTTTTGAAAATTTTTGAAATATTCACTAACATTTTACAGGATACTAGTATTTCCTAAACCACTTTTTAGGGAACACTGGTATACTACATGTGAATGGCTCTAAGAGAATTGCAAAGAGGAAATTATAGTAAAATGTATAAGGAGACTAGAGTCTGGAAGTGTTAGCTGGAAGAGCAAAAGGATTCAGCGATAATCATTTTCAATTCTAATGTGGACACTGAACAGAGGGAAAGACACTGAAAACAGGTGGACAACCCTACTGTATGTATACTGACATGTCCATAATTTAGGGAGAATCTGTGCTTACACACAGTGGCTGTGCATCTAATGTTCACTTAACAAGTGGTCCTACAGAGAAAATCGGGAAGAAAAAAGACATTTGAATTACAGAGACAGACTGTGGTAAACAAATTTACATATCATGACATAAAAAGATTAATCCCACGGGATTAATCCATTAATCCATTAATCCCATGCATTTTTGACAGGGTCAAAAATCTTTTGAGTAAATCATAACTCTACCACTCACAGAAATGTGACATTCTCTCCATTGTGCTTCTTGTCATGCACGTAAAAAGAACTTGTTCTTATTCTACTCAGGGGATGTTTGGCAAATCATCTACATTAAAGTGATCTGAAAACAAGTAGATAGTTTTATAAATATTAGGTATACTTATGTAAAGATATGTTGTAAACAATTTTGGGGATAATTTGGAAGTGGAACTTTTTCTCCTAATGGAATTTCTTTTTTATGCTAATGAACATAGATGGGCAATCCTAAATGGACTACAAGATTCAGTTTTTATAAGCATTATGCCAGCTCAAATTATATGGTATTTTTAAAGTTGAAAGTATTTACCAATTAATTTAACTTCTTTCCTCTTGTGAAGTGGATTCTCTGAGCATTAGTGTCTCAGTTGATTGCTGTGTTTTTCTCCTAGCTGGCCAGGATGCTGCCTGTAAATAACTGTTTGATTTGGGCATACTTATCAAAAGATCAAACCTGTAGGTGAGATAAGCAAGGTTGGTTATATATCAAGTAGATACACATCTGTGTGAAAGTTAGTAAACTTGAAGGTGGAAGAGTAGGATAGGGCATTTGGATGAAGATAAAATTAGTGGCAAACTTCAGCAACATTCTTATGGGACTAGTCAAACATGTACCTGGACTTTAGAATATAAACAGTGACTACAGGTTATCTAGAGAGATGGGGAAAAAAAATGGTACAAATTCCAGAATATTTTCAGAAGAACAATTTGGTAATTACAGGGAACTTCGTCTATTTTTCAAAGCTGAACTCAAACGAGAAGTTGGTGTGAAAAACTACCAATTTCTTTAGGTTAGGCACCTCACCTTTTTCTTTTTGTTTGATTATATCAGACACTTCCCTAGTCAAAGATTATAACTATGGAATCATCCTGACTGGTATGCGAGGGTACATAGTCACCAGAGTTGCATTGGAACTGACTTTCATAATCTTTGTCCAAGAGATTTAGAAATTATTGTGAAGGATTCATGAATTTATAGAAACTTGGTCAGTACAGAAGTTCAGAATTTATAATTAGGGACCTGCAGGCCAACATTCATCACACGTTGTATCCTAAGTAAAGGGATTAATTCAGATCCTGTGTGTTTTCTTTTTTTTAAAACATCTTTATTGGAGTATAATTGCTTTACAATGGTGTGTTTCAGCTTTACAACAAAGTGAATCAGCTACACATATACATATATCCCCATATCTCCTCCCTCTTGCGTCTCCCTCCCACCCTCCCTATCCAACCCCTCTAGGTGGTCACAAAGCACTGAGCTGATCTCCCTGTGCTATGCGGCTGCTTCCCACTAGCTATCTATTTTACATTGGGTAGCGTATATATGTCCATGCCACTCTCTCACTTTGTCACAGCTTACTCTTCCCCCTCCCTGTGTCCTCAAGTCCATTCTCTATGTCTGTTTCTTTATTCCTGTCCTGCCCCAAGTTCTTCATAACCTTTTTTTTTAGATTCCATATATATGTGTTAGCATACAATATTTGTTTTTCTCTTTCTGACTTACTTCACTCTGTATGACAGACTCTAGGTCCATCCACCTCACTACAAATAACTCAGTTTTGTTCCTTTTTATGGCTGAGTAATATTCCATTGTATATATGTGCCACATCTTCTTTATCCATTCATCTGTCGTTGGACACTTAGGTTGCTTCCATATCCTGTAAATAGAGCTACAATGAACACTGTGGTATATGTGTGTTTTCTTAACAATTTTTGGATTATGTTGGTCATTGCTTTTGATAACTTTATTTTATACTCGTAAAACAGTGTATTATTGGAATTTCTATAATGTCTATTACATACTTAGTTTTTCTTTTTCCTTTCTGGTTATATTGAATGATATTATGGGCATAAAATTTTTGTTTTATATTAATTTTATTCTATCTTTCAAGAATGTGTATATATACACAATGGATAGAGTGTACATAACTTAAACCCGTGAGTCAGAGCCAAAAATATTAAAAATGAAATGTACAGAGAGCAAAAATATTTAAATATTGATAAAAATGAACAAAAATAAAAGTGTGATAGGGAAGGTTCAAGATGGTGGTGTAGGAAGATCCCAAACTCACCTCCACCTACAGACACAAGAAATCAACAACTACATATGGAATAATTCCTTCTGAAAGGAACATGAAAACTGGATGATCAAAATCTCCACAACAAAGGGGAAAAGGACAACATCAAGATAGGTAGGGGAAATAGAGATGATCTCTCTAAGCAAAAAACACACACTAACTGCAGAAATCCAAAATCAGGAAGGATCACAAAGGTAGTTATTTTTCCTGAAGCACAAGGCATTTGAGTTCCATATCAGGCACCTCACCCTCTAGATCATTACACCATATGTAAAAATAAATTCAAAATGGATTAAAGACCTAAATGTAAGATCTGAAACCATAAAACTCCTAGAAGAGAACATAGGTAGAATACTCTTTGATATAAATCATAGCAATTTTTTTTTTTTGGATCAGTCTCCTAAGGCAAAGGAAATGAAAGCAAAAATAAACAAGCAGGATTTAATTAAACATAAAAGGGTTTGCACAGTGAAGGAAAGTATGGACAAAACCAAAAGACAACCTGCTGAATGGGAGAAAATATTTGCAAAAGATACGACCTATAAGGGGTTAACATCCAAAATATATAAACAGCTCATACAACTCAATATCAAAAAAAACAAAAAATACAATTAAAAAATGGGCATAAGACCTGGACAGACATTTCTCCAAAGAAGATACACAGATGGCCAACTGCATGAAAAGATGCTCACCTGTCAAATGGCTATCATCAAAAAATTTAAAAATAACAAATGTTAGCGCAGATGTGCAGAAAAGGGAACCCTAGTACACTGTTGGCGGGATTGTAAATTCGTGCAGCCACTTTGGAAAACGGTATGGAGGTGCCTTAAAAAACTCAAATAGAACTACCATATGATCCAGTAATTCCACTCCCGGGTATATATCTGAAAATGAAAACACTAATTTGAAGAGACACATGAACCCCAATGTTCAGAGTAGCATTATTTACAATAAACCGAGATACTTAAGCAGCAACCTAAGTGCCCATCAACAAATGAATGGATAAAGAAGAGATGGTATATATATGGAATATTACTCAGCCATATAAAGAATGAAATTCTGCCACTGCAACAATGTGGATGGACCTAGAGAGTATTACACTTAGTGGAATAAGTCAAACAGAGAAAGACAAATACTTTATCACTTATATGTGGAATCTAAAAAAATAAAACGAATGTATAACAAAACAGAAACAGACTCACAGATATAGAGAACAAACTAGTTGTGACCAGTGGGGAGAGGGAAGAGGGGAGGGGTGAGGTAGGGGTAAGGGATTGAGAGACACAAACTACTATGTATAAAATAAATAAACAACAATGATATCTTGTACAGCACAGGGAAATATAGCCATTAATTTGCAATAACTTTAAGTGGAATATAACCTATAAATGTATTGAATCACTATGCTGTATGTATGAAAAATAATATTGTAAATCAACTATACTTCAATAAAGAAGAGATGTAAATAATTAATAAAACTTCATAATAAGCTTCCAGTTTAAAAAAAAAAATACACTGCTCTCCTACCACCCAATGACAACCACTGTGATTTTTAGTGTACTTTCAAAAGAAGGGAAGGGAAGGGAAGGGAAGGGAAGGAAAGGAAAGGGAGGGGAAGGGAGGGGAGGAGAGGGGAAGGGGAAGAAAAAGGGGAAGGGGAAGAAAAAGGGGAAGGGGAAGAAAAATGGGAAGGGAAGGGAATGCAGAAAGGAAGGGAAGGGAAGGGAGAAAGGAAGGGAAGGGAAGGAAGAAAGGAAGGGAAGGAAGAAAGAAAGGGAAGGGAGAAAGGAAGAGAAAAGTATTGGGACCACTTCCAAACAAAACGTCATTTGAAAAGATTCCAAAGACAAGAGAGAAAACATTTGGCCTGTTGGGACTTTTACTTCTATAATGTTCAATCAAGCTCAGATGACAGCTACAGCTCCTTTGTTGACAGCCCAGCTACTTTTCATACACATAGAACGTGCTACAGATCAAATGTGCTTCTGGAGGGCCTGTCTTAAAGGTCTGTAAGGCAAAGTCATAGTTGCACATGATAAATCATACATGACAAAATGAACATTATGTTTTATTTCAGTCATCTGTTAACATTTTCCCATAAATTACAGGTTTTTTTCCCCCAATATTTAAACTTTAAAAAATGAATCCTTCTTAAGGTAGCTTAGATTTAAAAGAACTTTAGCCAGTAACTAGATGGGACAAATGCATTTATGAAGCTTTACTAGAAATGCTGTTATTGCATGAGTTAATATCTCAGTGAAATGACTCTTCTCAGGTGCAAGTAAATTACATGTTTAAATTCTATTTGCATCATACAGATTCTGATTTTGTATGTGTCTTTGTTTTCACGTGTGAAAAGATGGCAGGAAGTACAGCACTGGTGATTTTTTTTTAAAGTATTGCTTTTTGAAAGTTTATTACTGAATAGCAGACTTTTGAAATGAAAGCTGTAATAGCATAAAATTTCTCCAAGAAAAGAGGAAAGAACCATGACAGATATAGTAAAAGGAGAAAATAAATGATAAAAGAGAGAAAATTTTTAAAAGGCGTGTAAACTTTAAATAAACAGGGTAGAGATTTCTTTCCGTTCAGAGAAATTACCCAATACTCTCCTACTAATAATTCTTAGAAATTCACTCAGAGTTCCAGAAGAAAAGCATCCTGTGCATAGATGAACAGCTTCATGTGGTCTGAGAATTCTGTCTTCTTTGACCCATTGCCCAGCTTCAGGGTATTGGAGATATCAGAAAATTGGGGCACCCATCTAGCCATTCAGACCAGTCAATCCTAATAAGCAGTAGAACAATACGTGCCAAAGCTGGGGTACTTCTCCACGTGCAGGGGTATCAGATTTACCCAGACTACTTTCAGATGAGTCCAGAAAACGGAAACTCTTTATAATCTCTTCAATAACGATTATCGCGATGAATCCCCATCCTCTAGATAGAAGAAAAGCTTTTACTCGAAATCTGTAATTTAAATATTATAATGCTAAAATAACCCTTATCCAATACAATAATTTAGTCATTACAAATAATATCAGTTAGTTTAGGTTTTTAAAAAGTCAATATTTAAGATTTACATCACTCGCATGTTTTCTTTCTGGATGTTATGTGGCTGTCAGGATTGGGTGAGGTCTAGTGTGACTTTATGGCAGTGTCAGGAGGAGATCCTTATACAAATGGCATCACTGTACTGCCATGGGTTCCTATACTCTGTGACAATGACCCTTGTCCACCTAGTTGCTGCTTGACCTGCTGGCATTTAAACATGATGTAACTTCCCTTCCCCCTTCCCTCCTCCCTACTCTCCCTCCTCCTCATCTTCATCTTCATCTTCTCCTTCTCTCTTTGGCCAGGGAGTACTCTCTGGTTAACTTGGCATCATCCTGGCTCTTACAGGTAACATGTCTTCCATGGAGCTCAAGGCCTGGGGATCCACTCCTAGCTCTGTTGTCAGATCAGCTCTCCTCTCACCAAGTAGTCTACAATGTGGCTTACTTCCAGCTGCACTAGAAGATTTAACAGGAAGTCCCTGAGTCCTTGCCATGACACACAGGATCTAAGGGCTACACAGAACACTAAACTCTAGCCCTCCTTCTGCCATGCTACCATTCTATGCCACTGACTACACTTGACAGTGTCACTTCCCAGATAGGCAAAGGTGAGAGTCAGCCTGAGAGAGTGTTCCTTCCATATTCCTAACCATGAAACAAACCCTCTTTCTCTAGGCATTCCCTCCAATATTCCCATCTCCGATTGGGCAGATGGTACACATGTAACACGTATTCTTCATCTTTCGCTTCCATCTCCCAATATTACCCAAGTATCTCAAAACCAAAGCATGAGATTTCCACTCTTTTTTTTCCAGCCTGATCAGGACCTACCTTACATACAACTTACTGTTTGCCTGGCATGGTAACTGACATGCTAATGGAGGAGATACAGGGATTTAAGGGGAAAAAACTTTCTGAAAAGCCTGGCTTACCAGACTATTATTGTCCTGTAAATCTTATTCTGAATGTCTGAAGCAAAATATTATCTTTCTTTCTCTCTGCGTTTCACCTGTAACAAACCTAATCTACCATTTCCGCCCTACCTTCAAGTTATCGATCAAGATTAATCAATAACTCTGGCTGACAGGGAGAATGTCATGTGCACAAAAACAAGATGCAAACAAACTGTATTAATAATCTCAAACTATTCTCCCTGTTTAGGCTTGCATTCCTCGGATGGAGCAAAGAGAAAGAAATAGTAGAAAGAATTCCTGTGGAGCCCTCCCCATCTGTTCTTTTTCTGATGGCTTCTCATTGTTTTCCCCAAGCATCTCCTTAAAGTATCTTAGAAGTGAAAGCAGCTCTACTGCTGAGAGGTAATCACTCAATATTAACCTTAAAGCAATGATGACAGAGGTGATCTTGGTAGAAATATCCTTGCTCAGCTGTTCTGACCATAGTTCACTTTGTATGCTCTCAGATTTTTGTTCTGAGCTGAACTTCAAGTACCAGTTTACAAACAGGAGAATAAAGGCAAGAGAACTGTAGGCTGAAACTACCAAAGGCAACCGATTGCAGAGATGCACAAAAAATGCCATCTAGTAGGAGACAATGACCTTGAGGATACATTCGTGAACAAATAACCTCCAATAACTCTGGCCAAAAAGTTACTTAGAGTCATCTTTGACCACATATACTTCTCTCGCTGGCTGTGCTTCACAGGTTTTCTTACTTTACTACTATTAGTTAACCAGAAAGTGGGAGTGTGAATGGATAAGACAGAGCAAAATGTTCTGTTGGTCATCAGATAATCCCAGAATGATCATTCTTGGTATTCTCTCTTTTGCGAACCTCTCTCTTGAACTCATTCTTTATCTATGAAAAGGTCTCCTCTTGTCAATTTCTGTGTATAAATATTCAAGGCTCTGTTAGGTGTCATCAGCAGAACAGAGATGAACAAATCAGGCTGTCTTGCTTTAAGGATCATGCAACCTACTGGGCTGGACCATCGGGTACGTAAATATCCAAAAACAAAGCAGGGACATGGAAGAAGTACACAAAAACATGAGAGCAGAGAGGAAGGTGAGATTAAATTTTAACTATGGAAGCTGGAATAGGTTTCAGAGATAAGATCACCTCCAGCTGAGCTTTGAGCAGGTGGAGGATTTTAATAAGTGGCAAGAATGGAGAATACATCAGATAAAAATATGTGAGCAAATATATAGTTGGATATGTTGAAGTAGGAGTATTTTCATGAAATTAGGAGTAACTCAGTGCGGTGTGCTGTGGAAGGCAGAGGAGGGATGGAGAACAGGAAGTCTAAGGCCAGGAAAATAGCTTGGGTTAAATCAAGAGGTACTTACGTATTTACTCTAACAGTCTGAACCTTATTGCACAAGGCACTGGTAGGGTAGCAGGTAACTGGGCAGGAGAATTGCTTGATCTCCAAGCAAGGATATGAATAGAGGTCAATGCAACTTTTTTTAACTGAGGAAAATAAAAATAGCATGGCTAAGACTTAAGAAAGTATGTTCTCCTTCTGCTTGCATGTGGATTAAAATTAAAGTTTGTATTCTTTCTCCTGACTTGGAAGCAGTTTCTCTGAAGAATAAGTAAACCATTCTCAGAGGGTACCATTGATGCTTTTTACAGAGTAGTCTTTAAAATGAGTAACCTTCATTTCTATTATTGAAATATTACCTAGCCAGAAAAAACTACACACAAAAGAGTTTACTGGCAAAAGATTTTCCTGTGCTTATAACTTGTTTGTAACTTTGGAAGAAGACTCAGAGATCTAACTCATCAAGTGCACCTTCCATGAACTTATCATTCTTGTAGGAATTCATTACTGGAAGTTGAAAGTTAAGAATGGAAGATGAGGGGGAAATGACAGACTTGAAAATTAAGACGCTTGGCCAAGTGCTAGGCCCTGCAGACCCTGTTTCCTTAAAATGATTCCATTGTCACCTCTTCTACCTGAAAAACTGGCAAGAACTTATTTGTGATTCTTTCCTATTAAAGAAGAGAGCAGGCACACCTGGGGCACACAGGTTAGCAGGGGTGGGAGCAGCTCGGGATGGGATCTGGAGATGGCACCACTAAGGACTTTAAGGTATGCAGTCCCCATTTGAAAGATCTTGAGAATAGGATGAATTCATGGCAGGAACTCACCCACATCTCTACGTGCTGAATTTCTTATGCTAGAGTAGATATCACTCAAAGTTTGTATGTACTAATAGCTGTTCTCTTCCCTGAGATGGGCTAATTTACTTATTTGAGACAATTCTTTCTTAGAGCTATACTGATTGCTAATGATGTAACAGGAAAGAGACTTGCAAACATTATGCATTTACAGATGGTAAATCAATAAAGAATCTTCGGAAAGATTCTTTACTGATTTCTGTAAAACCTTACTGAGCTCACCTGTTTGGGTAGTTGATTACATTTCTGTAGAAGTTTTAATTTTATCATGGGTTTTATCCCCATTGCTTTATCTTCTAGCAATGTAATTTCAGAAGGGAAGGTGCTATAGCCTCCAATTTACTCTGCTTGGTACACTGGAGCCGAGATGTTAAGTATATCTCTGAAGTCACACAATAATAGAATCATACAAAGAACTTAAGTCTTTTAACTCTAATTTCGTGTTTTCTCATTGGATGATATGTAAGTAGCTGAATTAGATTCCTTCCAATAATATCATATGAACAATCAACAAAGTGTATAGACCTACACTTTCTCTCTGCTCCCTCTTCTCTTTCCCAGTGTGTTGCTCTGAGCTTGAAATGCAGCCTTTCCATATAGGACTAAAATTAGTGTCATTCCTTTAAGTTTCTGACTTTGACCATTAAGCTATACTCTCCTACTCCCATATTTATAAGATTTGTAAGATGGAAGCCATTTGAATGATGTCCTTTCTGGGGAATTATTTCTTTGCAATGATTTTCAACAAAATCAGTTTCCCTAAGGGACCAATAAAGATCACTGAATAAACCTGACTGGGCTCTGCGTTAAGCATTAGTTATTGTGTTTAGGTGTTTTCCCTGGCTCCTCCCAAGGCCAATCAAACTTCTCTCAAAGGAAAAAATATTCTCCTGATTTGTCACTTCGGGGTGGTAATGAAAGGCTCACCCATTCAGCAGATGGGGTGATTTTTCCTCAATGATTCTATTCTTCTCAAATGTCTATAACTGTCTACTATTACTGTATTTATTGAGATAATTAACATGTTCTACAGCAAATGTGGAAAATTCACTGCTTCCAGAATTAAGTTAGACAAAAATATTTACTTCAGGTTGGACTTAGACCTGAATCTTGGGAAGTTTTAAATTTAATTCAGACAAATAAATTTTTTTTTGCGGTACGCGGGCCTCTCACTGTTGTGGCCTCTCCCGTTGCGGAGCACAGGCTCCGGACGCGCAGGCTCAGCAGCCATGGCTCACGGGCCCAGCCACTCCGCGCAATGTGGGATCTTCCTGGACCAGGGCACGAACCCGTGTCCCCTGCCTCGGCAGGCGGACTCTCAACCACTGCGCCACCAGGGAAGCCCTACTTTTTATTTTTTTAACATCTTTATTGGAGTATAATCGCCTTACAATGTTGTTAGCCTCTGCCATATAACAAAGTGAATCAGCTATATGCATACATACATCCCCATATCCCCTCCCTCCCACCCTCCCTATCCCACCCCTCTATGTGATCACAAAGCACTGAGCTGATCTCCCTGTGCTGTGTGGCTGCTTCCCATTAGCTATCTATTTTACATTTGGTAGTATATATATGTCAATGCTACTCTTTCTGAAGATCATTTTAAATATTTCCCTCTGTTGAAGCATTACTCTCTGAAATCAGTTACAGTATTCATGAAAATAAAATCTAATATACACTCCTAAAATGGTCAGAAATAAAAGTGAATGGCATTTTTACATTCAAATTCATAATTCCTTCAATTATGTAGGAGTATTACATAGTAAAGCATATAACTTTAAATATTAGTATTTAATAATAAACTCAGCACAATGACTATTTTGGTAAAAATTTTAAATACATAAAGACCATTTAGCAGATTTTGTTTCCAGATAATCAACCAACTGGTCAAGTCCTTGAATAGAAACTATAATAAACTCCATAGCAAATATCAAATAAAACATTTAATGTAGCTTTCATTACTACTTTCAAGATACAGCTGTGATAAACTGCAATCAATATTAAAAGAGAATCTATTCTGTTTTTAACACTATTTGGGATGGGGGATATTATTTGCCAAAACAACATTTCATTGGCTTTGGATACAATGACATAGACACTGAGAATATTACTCTTCTTTAAAAATATAACAAATATTTACTAAGTGGCTACTATGTGCAAGACCCTGTACAGAGCACTGGATATATAGGCATGCTTTCAAAGAGCTTTCTACCTAGTTAGGCTGTCTGCAGGTAAAACGTGATATGATAAGTGCTGTGACAAGAACATGCACAAGGAAGAACAATCAGCATTGGGAGTCTGAGAAGGCCTCCTGGATGACTAGTAATACAAGTAATGAATGGTAAAAATGGGAGTTCTTCAGCTAAAGAGGCAGGGACAGAAAAGACATCCCAGGCTGAGGCAGTAGGATGCATAAAAACCCCTAAGGAGAAGATATTCCCTTTATTATTTTTTTAAAAAAGCAGTTTATTTTATTGTGAAGTAGCAAAATTGGAGGTCTGGAGAGAGGTAATAAATATATTACCATAAACCAAGGTGAGAAGGAAGATGGCCTGTTCTTAAGTAGTGTGAAATGGACAAGAGGAGAAATGAATGAATTACAGAACTTCAAGGGGGGAAAATTGACATGATGCATTTATTTCTTGAATGTGCTGGCAGAGAGGGAAAGAAATGAGGAGGATTATTCCCAAAGAAGTGGCTTGAGTAAGTAGATGAGTGGCTTGCCATTCACTGGAATTAAAAAGTCAAGGAGAATTGTGTGTAGTTATTGGGGAAGGAGTGGGCAGCAGGGGTTTTCAGGGAGCGTCCATGTAGACAAGGTGATAAATTTGATATTTAACATGTTAGTTTAAGTGGAGATACCTAGTAGACATCCAGATGTTAGACAAACTCATTCTGAAACTTAGGAGAGAAATCTCTGGTAACAGATTTTTAAATCATCAGATTACAGCCTGAGCTATGGAATTACATATAGACAGCAAAAATGATAGTAAAGGATAGACCTTGGAAAATTAATTGGTAGTCTTAGGAAGGAGGGGCCAGTGATGAGATTGAACAGGAAAATGCACCTAATTGTAGAAAGTCAGTAAGAACTAATATCCGAGAAGCCAAAAATTAGTTAGCTACCAACTCTGGGAAAATAAGGCATCTGCTCTTGGTCTTTAGGTATATTCCATGACTTTAATAAAAACAGAATTCATGAAGGGGTTCTGATTACCACAATACTATAGGGACTTGAAAATTCAGTATGTCATATAGAGCTAATACAGAAATTTCTTCTTCCTGTTTGAAATAAATAACAATACAGAATAAAATAATTGAATACTGAAGAGCAGCAAAATATGCCACTCCAAAATATAACTATAGGAGTTCAGAACATGCCACCCCAAAATATACCACTTTGGCATATTGATTATTTTGAGATGTAGGTACTTGGAAAGCAGCAAATGCAGGGAGAGGCTTTTTCTGAACTCCCCTTATCTACCTAAAGACAGATCCTCCAAAAGGAACTCAATTGTCATAAATCCCCTCCATGGAAGTTTCATCAAACAGGGAAGATTGATTCTTATCACAGGAGGGGAGGGGAGAAGTTGACATCACTCCCAAACTTTCCCACAAACCATCATACTTCCCATCTGTTCTTCTAAGGGCTCATTCATCTTCCCTAAGAACACGTACTTTCCCCTAAGAAGCCTATATCCCTCTTTCCCTTTCCCTATTAAGGTAGTATTTAAGCCTGAATTTTAAGCTACCTGGAGAGTTACTCATTTTTCCATGGGTATCGTCCATGTATTTATGAGGCACACATGTTAAACTTCTCTGTTTCTCTCTTGTTAACATGTCTTTTATCACAGGAGTTCTCACCTAAAAACTCAGAAAGGTAAAAGGAGTAATTATTTTTCCTCCTCTACAATAAGAAATTTAAATGTATAGCCAAATTTTCACGAAAAAAAATTTATATGCCGAGATTGAAGAGGAAACTCAAAGCCAGAGAGAAGAGTGGGAACTAAATGCAAGTGGTCCAAGAGATATTAGAGACCAAGATGCAAACTACAGCCTGGCACTTTAATGCCTGCTGGAGAATATGAGAGAAGGCTTTAGGCCCAGGCAAAATGAAGTTATTTATTATGTACAGAACTTTCTGCATAAATCCATTACCACCCATCGCAAAAGCCAGGAGCAGTAAAACTTTACTAGTCAGTGAATTTCTTAAAACTGACTCATAAATAATTATAATCCCAAACCTGCAGTGTATCCAAGTGAGAACTCCACATATAAACTATCAGATAATTCCTGAAACCCAAAGTGAGGAATCAGTGTGAAAGCAGGTCATGTTTCTCAGCTCATAGGTTCCCAGGAGAGGCAAAGGTGAATCTATCCTCTAAAGATGCTTCTATAACTCAGTGCACTTATAGTGAAAACATCCTTCACTGAAGAAGAGTATCCTCTAAAAATTATAAACCACATGAGTATCTGAACCACTGTAGTGTAGTCAGGAGATAATAAATAATAACACTATTTCAAAGAGAGAGTATGAAGTAAATTCTTCATCTGTTTCAAGAAGCTGGGGTGCAAAGAGATGAAAAAAAGGGGGAGAGAATAAACTGTAGGGCAATACAGATGTTAGAATGAGAAAGATTTGATAATGTTTATGTGCTGATAAGAAGAAATTCACTTATTAGAGAGGTGAAATTAAAATCATTTGAAAATTGAGGAACAGTCAATGCTAAGTGGTTCTGAAGAAATATTTAAAGTGTAAGTGGAGAAACTAGCCTCAGACAGTAGAAGAACAATTATTTTGAAAAGAAAGGAAATAAAATGTAGGTGAATAAAACTGTAGGAAAGAGGAATAAAAAGTAGAAAAGTTTTCAATCTGATAACATCATCTCACTTAATTCTTGAAACAATGGTAAGATTTGATATTGTTACTAATCTTAGAGAAAATACATTATGTGATTTGCCCAATTTGTCTCCTATTTAAGGGGAAAGCTGGGATTCAAATCCAGGCACTTTCTCTTCATAATCCTATACAAACCTCATACAATAAAATTTTTAGTGAAGCTCAAATACTATAGAGATGAATACATCAACCATTACAACATCCTGGTAAGAAAGGGATCAGCTACTTTTTAATCCAACTTTCTAAGATGAGGATATTATCATGACATTTTCTTATAGTAAGCCAGTATGCCATATAAGCTATATGAATACACTAAAAATGAACACATAGATTGTAACTACATGACACTACAACTAGATAAAGTAAAATCACTAATTTATTCATTAGTGTTGCATAAGAGCAGCATAAATAATTTGTCTCTGAACTGACTAGCTTTATTGCATTGTCTGCAGACACACAATCCTACATGCACACACACATAAGTCTAGTTTTCAACAATTGCATGGGTTCCTATTTCTTCCTTTAGCTTTAAGTTTAAATTCTGTCTTCTTAGAGAAATCTACTTTAGCCACCAAATTGAAAATGTGCTCATCCCCTTAAATTCTATCACTGTATCTCTTTCCATAATATCTTCCAGTTGAAACCCTTTTATCTTCTAGAACAACTTCTAACACACTTTTATTTGAGAAGCACAAATTCAGTGTATCGAAAATTAGTTTAGGACACCCATTAAACGACTCAGAAAGTACATATTTGAGTGCCTACTACTGACTAGGTACTGCTACAGGCGTGAGGATACAGCAATGAATAAAGACACAAAGTCCCTGTATACATACAGCTCATTTTAGAGGAGAATAAATAAAGTAATGAGTATAATACTATTATATAAATAAAATTAGCATAACACAATATAAATTAGTGTAGTATAATATAAAAATATATAATACTAGCATATAACATTAATATAATGTAACATAATATGTATTAAGCTATACACAGACTGTAGTATGTTGTCCAAAAAAAGAACCACCAGCAATGAAGAAGCAGTACAATTTCTGGAAATTATGTGGGACCGAAAAGAGTTAATATTCCCAGCAGCCAGAGTGGAGAAACTTTGTAACATATAGGACTGAGTACTCAGAAGGTATTCCTCAGTAGTGGAGTCAAATTACCCCTACAAAAATGTTGCTCTAGTTCTACCTAACAAAGCTTAAAGGTAATATTTTAAAAGATCAAAATGTTTCCAAGTAATTACACTGCATCTCTGAACAAAGCACAAACATAGATATCAAGAAATACAAAAACAGCCAGCACCAACTTCATAAAACAATGATTTTATCAAATAAAAAATACCAGGCATGCAAAGAAGTATGAAAATGCCACTCGTAACTAGGAGAAAATCATTCAATAGAGACTCAGAAATGACAGATAGAATAGAGTTAGGATTATAAACAACTATTACAAATATATTTCCTATGATAAAGAAAACAGAGAAAAGCATTAGCATGTTAAGAAGAGACATGCATGATACCTTTAAAAATACCTGAGATGTCACTGAATGGTATTAACTGCAGATTAATCATTGCAAAAGAAAAGATTAGTAATCTCAAAGACAGAATAATAGGAAGCATCCAAAATAAAACACAGAGAAAACAGAATGAAAAAAATGAACAGAGTATAATGAGCTTTGAGATAACATCAGGGGTTCTAATATATGTGAACTAGAAAAATAATGATTAAAATTTTTCCAAATTTGGTAAATAATAAACCCACAGATCCAAGAAACAGAACAAACCAAACATAACAACTTCATCAGTGGTGATATTTTCATAGTAATAATTTAAATTTTACATGTTTGTTTTAAGCTTTAGACTGCTTGTAATATTCAATGAGAGAGACCTAAATTTGATTAAAGAGCAAAATTCAATGTTTTCAGCTTTGATAATGTGGGATGGAATAAAGTAGACAGAGAGAAGTTGAGAGAAAAATAGGGGTGTTAATAGGAGGAAGTCAAGAATTAAAATTTTAGACATTTATAATAATAGAAGTAAACAACTGAAAAATTAACAAAATACATATATAAAATTTGGAGAGTCATCATGTAAGTAAAATATACTCTTTGTAACAGCATGCAGTCAAAAGACATTATCTATTATTGATAAAATAATCAATAAATCTATAAACATATATAAAATTATGAAGGTAACATAAAAAGAACTAAAAACAAACAGTAAACAGAAATTTTTTCTGAGGAGTGAGAATACAGGTAGAGGGTGGAAGCGATGGGCACTGGTATTTTATCAACATAAGCTCTTCAGTATTATTTTTCAAAAATGTCTCAATACTACTTTTATTTACTTTGCCTAATAAACAAGTTAGCAAGATATCTCCCATTATGACCATCCCATATCCTCGCTACAATGTGTTTCCTGGTTTCTGTATTTTCATGTAAACTGTCTATACCTTTTTTTTTTTTTTTTTTTTTTTAAAGGATTGTTTGACTGAAGAAGGGAAGTATATTTTATTTTTTTTTTATTATTTATTTTTTTTAAAACATCTTTATGGGGTATAATTGCTTTACAATGGTGTGTTAGTTTCTGCTTTACAACAAAGTGAATCAGCTATACATATACATATGTTCCCATATGTCTTCCCTCTTGCGTCTCCCTCCCTCCCACTCTCCCCATCCCACCCTTCCAGGCTGTCACAAAAGCACCGAGCTAATATACCTGTTCCTTTCGGCTGCTTCCCCCCAGCTATCTACCTTACTACGTTTGTTAGTGTGTATATGTCCATGACTCTCTCTACGCCCTGTCAAAACTCACCCTTCCCCCTCCCATATCCTTAAGTCCGTTCTCCAGTAGGTCTGCGTCTTTATTCCTATCTTACCCCTAGGTTCTTATGACATTTTTTTCCCTTAAATTCCATATATATGTGTTAGCATACGGTATTTGTCTTTTTCTTTCTGACTTACTTCACTCTGTATGACAGACTCTAGGTCTATCCATCTCATTACAAATAGCTCAATTTCATTTCTTTTTAAGGCTGAGTAATATTCCATTGTGTATATGTGCCAAATCTTCTTTATCCATTCATCCGATGATGGGCGCTTAGGTTGTTTCCATGTCCTGGCTATTGTAAATAGAGCTGCAATGAACATTTTGGTACATGACTCTCTTTGAATTTTGGTTTTCTCAGGGTATATGCCAAGTAGTGGGATTGCTGGGTCATATGGTAATTCTATTTGTAGTTTTTTAAGGAACCTCCATACTGTTCTCCACAGTGGCTGAACCAATTCACATTCCCACCAGCAGTGCAAGAGTGTCCCCTTTTCTCCACACCCTCTCCAGCATTTATTGTTTATAGATTTTTTGATGATGGCCATTCTGACTGGTGTGAGATGATATCTCATTGTAGTTTTGATTTGCATTTCTCTAATGATTAATGATGTTGAGCATTCTTTCATGTGTTTGTTGGCATTCTGTATATCTTCTTTGGAGAAATGTCTATTTAGGTCTTCTGCCCATTTTTCGATGGGGTTGTTTGTTTTTTTGTTATTGAGCTGCATGAGCTGCTTGTAAATTTTGGAGATTAATCCTTTGTCAGTTGCTTCATTTGCAAATGTTTTCTCCCATTCTGAGGGTTGTCTTTTGGTCTTGGTTATGGTCTCCTTTGCTGTGCAAAAGCTTTGAAGTTTCATTAGGTCCCATTTGTTTATTTTTGTTTTTATTTCCATTACTCTAGGAGGTGGGTCAGAAAGGATCTTGCTGTGATTTATGTCATAGAGTGTTCTTCCTATGTTTTCTTCTAAGAGTTTGATAGTTTCTGGCCTTACATTTAGGTCTTTAATCCATTTTGAGCTTATTTTTGTGTATGGTGTTAGGGAGTGATCTAATCTCATACTTTTACATGTACCTGTCCAGTTTTCCCAGCACCATTAATTGAAGAGGCTGTCCTTTCTCCATTGTACATTCCTGCCTCCTTTATCAAAGATAAGGTGTCCATATGTGCGTGGGTTTATCTCTGGGCTTTCTATCCTGTTCCACTGATCTATCTTTCTGTTTTTGTGCCAGTACCATACTGTCTTGATTACTGTTGCTTTGTAATATAGTCTGAAGTCAGGGAGCCTGATTCCTCCAGCTCCTTTTTTCGTTCTCAAGATTGCTTTGGCTATTCGGGGTCTTTTGTGTTTCCATACAAATTGCGAAATTTTTTGTTCTAGTTGTGTGAAAAATGCCAGTGGTAGTTTGATAGGGATTGCATTGAATCTGTAGATTGCTTTGGGTAGTAGAGTCATTTTCACAATGTTGATTCTTCCCATCCAAGAACATGGTATATCTCTCCATCTATTTGTATCATCTTTAATTTCTTTCATCAGTGTCTTATAATTTTCTGCATACAGGTCTTTCGTATCCTTAGGTAGGTTTATTCCTAGATATTTTATTCTTTTTGTTGCAATGGTAAATGGGAGTGTTTTCTTGATTTCACTTTCAGATTTTTCATCATTAGTATATAGGAATGCCAGAGATTTCTGTGCATTAATTTTGTATCCTGCTACTTTACCAAATTCATTGATTAGCTCTAGTAGTTTTCTGGTAGCATCTTTAGGATTCTCTATGTATAGTATCATGTCATCTGCAAACAGTGACAGCTTTACTTCTTCTTTTCCCATTTGGATTCCTTTTATTTCCTTTTCTTCTCTGATTGCTGTGGCTAAAACTTCCAAAACTATGTTGAATAAGAGTGGTGAGAGTGGGCAACCTTGTCTTGTTCCTGATCTTAGTGGAAATGCTTTCAGTTTTTCACCATTGAGGATGATGTTTGCTGTGGGCTTGTCATATATGGCTTTTATTATGTTTAGGAAAGTTCCCTCTATGCCTACTTTTGTCTATACCTTTTAAGACAATCAAATGTAATATTAATTTCCTGTTTTGAAAACTCCCTCATATAACTGGTTATAAAATAATGTAGATTATTCCCTTATGATGATTTTTTATTATGAATGCTTCATTTAAAATAACTGCCTATGGGAGTGGCCAAGATAGTGCAGTAAGAAGGCCCTGAGTTTACCTCCTCCCAAGGCCACCCCAAAATTACAGCTAGTTACAGAGCATCTATTGAGGAGAAAGAATGGAAGACTAGCAGAAAAGACCTTCTAAAACGGAGATATAAAGAAGGAACCACAATGAGATGAGTAAGAGGGGCAGAGATGCAGTATAGTCAAGACCCATACCCCTAGGTGGGTGACTCACTAACAAAAGAATAATTATAATCACAGAAGTTCTCCCCAAGGAGTGAGGGCTCCAAGCACCACATTGGGCCCCCCAGCCCAGGGGTCCTGTACCAGGAAGATGAACCCCCAGAATGTTTGGTTTTGAAGGCCAGCCTGGCTTACTTTCAGGGGAACCAGAGGATTGTGGGAAATAAAGAGATCAAAAGTTTTATAGACAAGTAAAAGCTAAAAGAGTTAAGCACCACCAAACCAGCTTTACAAGAAATGTTAAAGGGACCTCTCTAAACAGAAAAGAAAAAACCACAACAGGAAATATGAAAAGTATAAAAGGAAAAATTCCATTGGCAAAGTCAAATACACAGTAATGGTAGTAAATAAACCATGTATAAAGCTAGTAGAAAGTTTAAAAGACAAAAGTTTTAAAATTATCTATATCCACAAAAGTAGTTAAGGGATACACAAAACAAAAAGATATAAAATATGATTCAAAAACAGTAAGTGGGGAAGAGGGGTAAAATGCAGAATTGATAAAATGCATTTGAACTTAAGAGATCAAGAAGTTAAAATAATTATGTATATATATTTAGATGGTATATATATATATCTCACTATACTTATAAACCAAAAATCTACAATACATACAAACACAAAAAAGAGAAGAGAATCTAAACGTAACACTAAATATAGTTATAAAATCACAAGGGAAATGATCAAAAGAAGAAAGGAACAAAAAAGAACTACAAAAACAACCCAGAAACAACTGACAAAATGGCACTAAGTACAAACCTATCCATAATTACTTTAAACATAAATGGAGAGAGAGGGGGAAGATGGTGGAAGAGTAAGACATGGAGATCACCTTCCTCCCCACAGATACATCGGAAATACATCTACACGTGGAACTGCTCCTATAGAACACGCACAGAATGCTGGCAGAAGACCTCAAACCTCCCAAAAGCCAAGAAACTCACCACGAACCTGGGTAGTAGGTCAAAAGAAAAAGAATAAACAGAGACAAAAAGAATAGGGACGGGACCGGCACCAGTGGCAGGGAGCTATAAAGGAGGAAAGGTTTCCACACACTAGGAAGCCACTTCGCGGGCGGAGACATCCCCCCTGTAGAGGGGGGAAGCTTCGGAGCTGCGGAGGAGACCACAGCAACAGGGGTGCGGAGGACAAAGCGGAGAGATTCCCGCACAGAGGATCGGTGCCAACCGGCACTCACCAGCCCAAGAGGCTTGTCTGCTCACCTGCCGGGGCGGGGGGGGCTGGGAGCTGAGGCTCGGGCTTTGGTTGGATCGCAAGGAGAGAACAGGGGTTGGCAGCATGAACACAGCCTGAAGGGGTTAGTGCACCACGGCTAGCCAGGAGGGAGTCCGGGAAAAAGTCTGGACCTGACGAAGAAGCAAGAGACTTTTTCTTGCCTCTTTGTTTCCTGGTGCACGAGGAGAGGGGATTAAGAGCGCTGCTTAAAGGAACTCCAGAGACGGGCGCAAGCGCTGCGTAAAGGAGCTCCAGAGACTGGCGCAAGCCGTGGCTATCAGCGCAAACCCAAGAGACCGGCATGAGATGCTAAGGCCGCTGCTGCCGCCACCAAGAAGCCTGTACGAGCACAGGTCACTATCCACACCCCTCTTCCGGGGAGCCTGTGCAGCCCGCCACTGCCAGAGTCCCGGGATCCAGGGACAACCATCCCCGGGAGAACGCACAGCACACCTCAGGCTGCTGCAACGTTCACGCTGGCCTCTGCTGACTGAAGCTTTGCCCACATCCTCACCCATCCCTCCTCCGGCCCTGAGTGAGCCAGAGCCCCTGAATCAGCTGCTCTTTTAACCCCGTCCTGTCTGAGCGAAAATCAGATGCCCTCTGGCGACCTACATGCAGAGGCGGGGCCAAATCGAAAGCGGAACCCCGAGAGCTGTGAGAACAAAGAACAGAAAGGGAAATTTCTCCCAGCAGCCTCAGGAGCAGCGGATTAAATCTCCACAATCAACTTGATGTACCCTGCATCGGTGGAATACCTGAATAGACACGAATCATCCCAAATTGAGGAGGTGGACTTTGAAAGCAAGATGTATTATTTTTTCCCCTTTTCTTCTTTTTATGAGTGTGTATGTGTATGTTCTGTGTGAGATTTGTCTACATAGCTTTGCTTTCACCATTTGTTCATAGGGTTTCTGTCTGTTTTTTTTGTCTGTTTTTACTTAAAAAATTTTTTTTCTTAATAATTTTTTATTTTAATAACTTTTATTTTATGTTACTTTATATTATTTTATCCTCTTTTTTTCTACTTTTTCTCCCTTTTATTCTGAGCCATGTGGATGAAAGGCTCTTGGTGCTGCAGCCAGGAGTCAGTGCTGTGCCTCTGACATGGGAGAGCCAACTTCAGGACACTGGTCCACAAGAGACCTACCACCTCCACGTAATATGAAACAGCGAAAATCTCCCAGAGAGCTCCATCTCAACACCAACACCCAGCTTCACTCAATGACCAGCAAGCTACAGTGCTGGACACCCTATGCCAAACAACTAACAAGACAAGAACACAACCCCACCCATTAGCAGAGAGGCTGCCTAAAATCATAATAAGTCCACAGACACCCCAAAACACACCACCAGACGTGGACCTGCCCACCAGAAAGACAAGATCCAGCCTCATCCACCATAACACAGGCACTAGTACCCTCCACCAGGAAGCCTACACAACCCACTAAACTACCTTATCCACTGGAGACAGACACCAAAAACAACGGGAACTATGAACCTGCAAAAAAGGGGACCCCAAACACAGCAAGAAAGCAAAATGAGAAGACAGAAAAACACACAGCAGATATAGGAGCAACATAAAAACCCACCAGACTAACAAATGAAGAGGAAATAGGCAGTCTACCTGAAAAAGAATTCAGAATAATGATAGTAAAGATGATCCAAAATCTTGGAAACAGAGTAGAGAAAATGCAAGAAACATTTAACAAGGACCTAGAAGATCTAAAGAGGAAACAAGCAATGATGAAAAACACAATAAATGAAATTAAAAATACTCTAGATGGGATCAATAGCAGAATAACTGAGGCAGAAGACCAGATAAGTGACCTGGAAGATAAAATAGTGGAAATAACTACAGCAGAGCAAAATAAAGAATGAAAAGAACTGAGGACAGTCTCAGAGACCTCTGGAACAACACTAAACGCATCAACATTCGAATTATAGGGGTCCCAGAAGAAGAAGAGAAAAAGAAAGGGACTGAGAAAATATTTGAAGAGATTATATTTGAAAACTTCGCTAATACGAGAAAGGAAATAGTTAATCAAGTCCAGGAAGCACAGAGAGTCCCATACAGGATAAAACCAAGGAGAAACACGCCAAGACACATATTATCAAACTATAAAAAATTAAATACAAAGAAAACATATTAAAAGCAGCAAGGGAAAAACAACAAATAACACACAAGGGAATCCCCATAAGGTTAATAGCTGATCTTTCAGCAGAAACTCTACAAGCCAGAAGCGACTGGCAGGACATATTTAAAGTGTTGAAGGAGAAAAACCTGCAAACAAGATTACCCAGCAAGGATCTCATTCAGATTTGATAGAGAAATTAAAACCTTTACAGACAAGCAAAAGCTGAGAGAGTTCAACACCACCAAAACCAGCTTACAACAAATGCTAAAGGAACTTCTCTAGGCAAGAAACACGAGAGAAGGAAAAGACCTACAATAACAAACCCAAAACAATTAAGAAAATGCGAATACATACATATATATCGATAATTACCTTAAATGTAAATGGACTAAATGCTCCCACCAAAAGACACAGACTGGCTGAATGGATACAAAAACAAGACCCATATATAAGCTGTCTACAAGAGACCCACTTCAGACCTAGGGACACATACAGACTGAAAGTGAGGGGATGGAAAAAGATATTCCATGCAAATGGAAATCAAAAGAAAGCTGGAGTAGCAATTCCCACATCAGACAAAATAGACTTTAAAATAAAGACTATTACAAGAGACAAAGAAGGACACTACATAATGATCAAGGGATTGATCCAAGAAGATATAACAATTGTAATTATTTATGCACCCAACATAGGAGCACCTCAATACATAAGGCAAATACTAACAACCATAAAAGGGGAGATCAACAGTAACACATTCATAGTAGGGGACTTTAACACCCCACTTTCACCAATGGACAGATCATCCAAAATGAAAAGAAATAAGGAGACACAAGCTTTAAATGATACATTAAACAAGATGGACTTAACTGATATTTATAGGACATTGCATCCAAAAACAACAGAATACACATTTTTCTCAAGTGCTCATGGAACATTCTCCAGGATAGATCATATCTTGGGTCATAAATCAAGCCTCAGTAAATTTAAGAAAATTGAAATTGTATCAAGTATCTTTTCCGACCACAACGCTATAAGAGTAGATATCAATTACAGGAAAAGATCTGTAAAAAATACAAACACATGGAAGCTAAACAATACACTACTTAATAACGAAGTGATCACTGAAGAAATCAAAGAGGAAATAAAAAAATACCTAGAAACAATGACAATGGAGACAACGACGATCCAAAACTATGGGTTGCAGCAAAAGCAGTTCTAAGAGGGAAGTTTATAGCAATACAATCCTACCTTAAGAAACAGGAAACATCTTGAATAAACAACCTAACCTTGCACCTAATTAGAGAAAGAAGAACAAAAAAACCCCAAAAGTTAGCAGAAGGGAAGAAATTATAAACATCAGATCAGAAATAAATGAAAAAGAAATGGAGGAAACGATAGCAAAGATTAATGAAACTAAAAGCTGGTTCTTTGAGAAGATAAACAAAATTGATAAACCATTAGCCAGACTCATCAAGAAAAAGAGGGAGAAGACTCAAATCAATAAAATTAGAAATGAAAAAGGGGAAGTAACAACTGACACTGCAGAAATACAAAAGACCATGAGAGATTACTACAAGCACTCTATGCCAATAAAATGGACAACCTGGAAGCAATGGATAAATTCTTAGAAATGCACAACCTGCCATGACTGAATCAAGAAGAAGTAGATAATATGAACACATCAATCACAAGCACTGAAATTGAAACTGTGGTTAAAAATCTTCCAACAAACAAAAGCCCAGGACCAGATGGCTTCACAGGCAAATTCTATCAAACGTTTAGAGAAGAGCTAACACCTATCCTTCTCAAACTCTTCCAAAATACAGCACAGGGAGGAACACTCCCAAACTCACTCTACGAGGCCACCATCACCCTGATACCAAAACCAGACAAAGATGTCACAAAGAAAGAAAACTACAGGCCAATATCACTGATGAACATAGATGCAAAAATCCTCAACAAAATACTAGCAAACAGAATCCAACAGCACATTAAATACACCATGATCAAGTGGGGTTTATTCCAGGGTTTATTCCAGGAATGCAAGAGTTCTTCAATATATGCAAATCAATCAATGTGATACACCATATTAACAAATTGAAGGAGAAAAACCATATGATCATCTCAATAGATGCAGAGAAAACTTTCGACAAAATTCAACACCCATTTAGGATAAAAACCCTGCAGAAAGTAGGCAGAGAGGGAACTTTCCTCAACATAATAAAGGCCATATATGACAAACCCACAGCCAACATCGTCCTCAATGGTGAAAAACTGAAAGCATTTCCACTAAGATCAGGAACAAGACAAGGTTGCACACTCTCACCACTCTTATTCAACATAGTTTTTGGAAGTTTTAGCCACAGCAATCAGGGAAGAAAAGGAAATAAAAGGAATCCAAATCGGAAAAGCAGAAGTAAAGCTGTCACTGTTTGCAGATGACATGATACTATACATAGAGAATCCTAAAGATGCTATCAGAAAACTCCTAGAGCTAATAAATGAATTTGGTAAAGTAGCAGGATACAAATTAATGCACAGAAACCTCTGGCATTCCTATACACTAATGATGAAAAATCTGAAAGTGAAATTAAGAAATACTCCCATTTAACACTGCAACTAAAAGAGTAAAATATCTAGGAATAAACCTACCCAAGGAGACAAAAGACCTGTACGCAGAAAATTTTAAGGCACTGATGAAAGAAATTAAAGATGATACAAATAGATGGAGAGATCTACCATGTTGTTGGATTGGAAGAACCAACATTGTGAAAATGACTCTACTACCCAAAGCAATCTACAGATTCAATGCAATCCCTATCAAACTACCACTGGCATATTTCACAGAACTAGAACAAAAACTTTCACAATTTGTTTGGAAACACAAAAGACCCCAAATAGCCAAAGCAACCTCGAGAACGAAAAACAGAGCTAGAGGAATCGGGCTCCCTGACTTCAGACTATGCTATAAAGCTACAGTAATCAAGACAGTATGGTACTGGCACAAAAGCAGAAATATAGACCAATGGAACAGGATACAAAGCCCAGAGATAAACCCACGCACATATGGTCACCTTATCTTTGATAAAGGAGGCAGGAATAAACAGTGGAGAAAGGACAGCCTCTTCAATAAGTGGTGCTGGGAAAACTGGACAGGCACATTTAAAAGTATGAGATTAGAACACTCCGTAACACCATACACAAAAATAAACTCAAAATGGATTAAAGACCTAAATGTAGGCCAGAAACTATCAAACTCTTAGAGGAAAACATAGGCAGAACACTCTATGAAATAAATCACAGTAAGATCCTTTTTGACCCACCTCCTAGAGAAATGGAAATAAAAACAAAAATAAACAGATGGGACCTAATGAAACTTAAAAGTGTTTGCACAGCAAAGGAAACCATAAAGAAGACCAAAAGACAACCCTCAGAGTGGGAGAAAACATTTGCAAATGAAGCAACTGACAAAGGATTAATCTCCAAAATTTATAAGCAGCTCATGCAGCTCAATAGCAAAAAACAAACAACCCAATCCAAAAATGGGCAGAAGACCTAAATAGACATTTCTCCAAAGAAGATATACAGACTGCCAACAAACACATGAAAGGATGGTCAACATCACTAATCATTAGAGAAATGCAAATCAAAACTACAATGAGATATCATCTCACACCAGTCAGAATGGCCATCATCCAAAAATCTAGAAACAATAAATGCTGGAGAGGGTGTGGACAAAAGGGAACACTCTTGTACTGCTGGTGGGAATTTAAATTGGTACAGCGACTATGGAGAACAGTATGGAGGTTCCTTAAAAAACTACAAATAGAACTACCATATGACCCAGCAATCCCACTACTGGGCATATACCCTGAGAAAACCATAATTCAAAAAGAGTCATGCACCAAAATGTTCATTGCAGCTCTATTTACAATAGCCAGGAGATGGAAGCAACCTAAGTTTCCACCATCGGATGAATGGATAAAGAAGATGTGGCATATATACAATGGAATATTACTCAGTCAAAAAAGAAACGAAATTGAGTTATTTGTAGTGAGGTGGATGGACCTAGAGTTCGTCATACAGAGTGAAGTAAGTCAGAAAGAGAAAGACAAATACCGTATGCTAACACATATACATGGAATCTAAGGGAAAAAAATGTTATGAAGAATATAGGGGTAAAACAGGAATAAAGACACAGACCTACTAGAGAATGGACTTGTGCATATGGGGAGGGAGAAAGGTAAGCTGTGACAAAGTGAGAGAGTGGCATGGACATATATACACTACCAAACATAAAATAGATAGCTAGTGGGAACCAGCCGCAGAGCACAGGGAGATCAGCTCGGTGCCTTGTGACCACATAGAGGGCTGGGATAGGGAGAGTAGGAGGGAGATGCAAGAGGGAGGGAATATGGGGATATATGTATACGTATAGCTGATTCACTTCCTTATACAGCAGCAACTAACAAAATAATGTAAAGCAATTATACTCCAATAAAGATGTTAAAATATATATATATATATATATATATATATATATATATATATATATATATATATATATATATAAATGGTATGATGCTCCAATCAAAAGACACGGAGTGGCTAAATAGATACAAAAACCAGACCCATGTATATAATGTCCACAGGAAACTCACTTCATATCTACAGACACACACAGACTGAAGGTGAGGGGATAGAAATAGTATTCCATGCAAACAGAAAATTAAAAGAAAGCTAGGGTAGCAATACTTATATCAGACAAAATAGACTTTAAAACAAAGATTGTAACTAGGGATAAATAAGACAGTGATCTAGGAATCAATTCAACAAAAAGATATATAACAACTGTAAATATATGTGGAGTACCAAAATATGTAAAGCAAATATTAACAGACATAAAGGGAGAGACTGAGAATAACAAAACAATAATAGGGGAATTTAACACCCCACTTACATCAATAGATACATCATTCAGACAGGAAATCAATCCGGAAATACTGCCCTTAAATGACACATCAGACCAGGTGGCCTTTGGATAGAGATAGAGATAGAGATAGAGAGTGAGATATATAGTCATATAGAACATTCCATCTGAAAGCAACACATTCTTTTCAAGGGAACATGAAATATCCTCCAGGATAGATAACATGCTAGGCCTCAAAAAAGTCTCAGTAATAATACCAAGCATCTTTTCTAACCACAATGCTATGAGACTAGAAATCAACTACAAGAAAAAACAGCAAACACAAAAAAATTGAGGCTAAAGAATATGCTACAGGCTTCCGTGGTGATGCAGTGGTTAAGAATCTGCCTGCCAATGCAGGTGACACGGGTTCGAGCCCTAGTCTAGGAAGATCCCACATTCCACGGAGCAACTAAGCCCGTGCACCACAACTACTGAGCCTGCACTCTAGGGCCCACAAGCCACAACTACTGAAGCAAGCCCACATGCCTAGAGCCCGTGCTCCACAACAAGAGAAGCCACCACAATGAGAAGGCCGCGCACCACAACGAAGAGTAGCCCCCACTTGCCGCAGCTAGAGAAAGCACGCACACAGCACGAAGACCCAACACAGCCACAAATAAATAAATAAATAAATTTATTTTTAAAAATATACTACTAAACAACCAATGGATCACTGAAAAAAATCAAAGAAGAAATGGAAAACTATACAATGATCCAAAATCTGTGAAACAAAGCAAAAATAGTTCTAAGAGGGATGTTTATAGTGATACTACCCTACAACCTAACAGTATACCTAATAGAACTAGGAAAAAGAAAAATAAACAAAACCTTAAGTTAGTAAAAGGAAAGAAATCATAAAGATCAGAGCAGTAATAAATAGATTAACAAAACCAATAGAAAAAAAAATCAATGAACCTAAGAGCTGAATTTTTTTTGAAGAGATAAAGAAGATTGATAGGGCTTCCCTGGTGGCGCAGTGGTTGAGAGTCCACCTGCCGATGCAGGGGACATGGGTTCGTGCCCCAATCCAGGAAGATCCCACATGCCGTGGAGCGGCTGGGCCCTTGATCCATGGCCACTGAGCCTGCGCATCTGGAGCCTGTGCTCTGCAACGGGAGAGGCCACAACAGTGAGAGGCCCGCGTACCGCAAAAAAAAAAAAAAAATCCAGTTATAAGATAAATAAGTACTTGAGATATAATGTAGGACATGACAATCAACACTGCTGTATGATAATTAACACTGTTGTATAAATGTTGTTGAGAATAAATCCTAAGAGTTCCCATCTCAAGGAAAAAATTTTTATCTACTTCTCTAATTTTGTATCTATATGAGATGATGGATGCTCACTAAACTTGAGATAATCATTTCACAAAGTTTGTAAGTCAAATTATTATGCTGTACACTGTAAACTTATACAGTGCTGTATGTCAACTGTGTCTTAATAAACCTGGGGGAAAACACGTAAAATAAAATAAGTATCTATAGCATAGAGGGGGAACAAGCTGTTTTCAGAACCCAAGGCCCTCTCCATTATGACCTCCTTGATTTTTCAACTTTACTTTCCTCTGCCATTTCTCACTGCCATACTGAGCCACATGCATCTATCCATCATCCACAGATACATTCAATGTAATACTGAGTACCTGACTGAGTACCACCAGTCATTGCAGGTGATAAGTTATGAGAATATGTAAAGCATAGTCAATCATGAGGCATACAATAGAGAAGATTTACTATTTAACTGTAATAACTTATCCAAGGTCTTCTTGAATCCCAAATTGACAAATATGTACCACCATACAGAATCAGAAAGCTGAAATTAAATGAAGACGCTAGGGGCTAGGGATGCTAGGGGCATTTCAGCTACTCTCACTCCCTACATCAACATCATAAGCTAAATAATACAGAATCTTCCCTCAGCAAAAGTACAAATCTACATAAAGTGGACCTCTGGGGACTTATCTGAAAAGGGTAGAAACTGAAAATGATAAAATAATGAACTTCAAGGGTATACTATATAGTAGAGCTCTCATTTGAAAATTTTTCTCCTGACAACATGTAAGCAATAGTAATCTTCTTTCAATGCATAATGTGTACTCATATTGCTCATTTACTCATACTACTCATTCAGTAATATTGTTTCATAGAAGTACATGTTAATCTCTTCTTTCGTTATTTAGCCTTTCACTTGTGTGTATGTATGTGTTTGTGTGTGTGCGTGCATGTGTGCGTACTCTGTATTTTCAATATGCTGATTGTGTGTTATACTTTGTACTCCACAAAGTATCCAGAAAAGCATTTTACACAGAATCAAAAATGAGTAGCTATTAATAGAGGGATTAAATTCATGTTAATGACAACAGATTATTGAAAATGACCAAATAAATAATCTTTTAATTACTCATTTGAAATCATAATGAAAGTTACTAATTGAAGCTTTCAAAATGACTGACCAGTGACTTGATGCCATATAGACACAATCACAAAAGATTTATAGAAAGCCTACCCTTTCATGGAATTAATTTTAACAAACAATGAAATTGAAAAATACAACCTAGGAGGTGTTTCTGCCAATCATGTAGGATATGCTTATCATTTGACAAGTCATCGTATCTATGATAAGAATTGAGAAATTATAAGCCAAAACCAGTTATAATTCTCAAGAGTGAGGTGTAATTTGTGTTACCAGAGATATGATCCTCCTTACTTTATGAGGCTGATATTTGAAAGATGGATGATAATATTTTATTCCATAAGGCAGATGCTAATATCATCCTTCATTCTTAGCCAATCTTTTTATGAAAGTAAGAGCCAAGAGCCTCAGGGCATCATGTTGCACCTAATTACAATATAGGAATCCCTGCATCAGAGATTTAAACATTAAATATCCACATTTATTATATGTGTTGTTTGCATTGCTAAGATAGAAAAAGTTATGACTAAATAATCTCTACCCTTTAGGAGTTGTGAATTTAAACTGGGAAGTATTTGAGCTGCCAAACAGAAAAAACAATACTATAAACAGTACAAAAGACTTAGAGAATGCATATTCCTTAAGCAGAACTGGAGGTACATTTCAGAGAGACGATTATTGCTTATTAAGGAGGCAAGATGTTCAAAGATAGCACAACTCTGATTCCCAAATCACCCTGAAGGAGTAATATAATAGTGTTTTAAGCAGTTTTAACAGTAATTCAATCAGTGAAATAACAAGTGAAAGATTTATTATATTAACACGCAACCTGGTTACAGCAGACAAGGAGAAAACATTCTAGTTGAAATATGTTCAGGACGGCCAAGCCCTTAAGAAAAAGGCTTATAACCTGCTAAAAAATTAACTTAAATTCAACTATCATTTACTATACACCTAGAACTTCACTGAATGTACGAGAAACGTAAAAGAGGTAAAAGGTATTATTCTTGACCTGAAGTAACTTGGGGTCTAGCTGAGGAAATATGAATAATCCTCAAGGAATATCCATAATGCTACTTAAAGAAAATTAAATGTGATATATAGCATTGTAGTAAGTCTATAGGAAATTTAAATAAAAGAAAGACAATGTAGAGTGGAATCAGCCACAGCAAGTTTCAGGGAATCAGATGACTTTTCACCTGGATTTTGAGCCATGTGTTAATCATATGTCCTCCCCATGGCATAGCAGGTAGTTTTACTTGGATTTGGTCGATATCTAAGTTAAGGAGAACAGCAGGCATAAAGACAGGAAATGAGTCAAGTATAAATACAAACCAGAAAGAAAGCAAAAATTCAGATAGATATATTGGGCCCAATGTGAGAAGACCTAAAAGGACAGTGAGAAAAGCATGCTTCTATCCCAGAAGGAGGAGGATGCCTGATAGGACTTGGGCATCAGAATGAAGCAATGAAATGGAATTCCTAGAAGAATAATCTAGCAAGGATATATAGGGTAAAATGTAATCCACAGAAACTTTTAGCAGGAAAGAGACCATTTAATTAATCTTGATATTTGAGGATGAGAATCAGGGTTCTGACAAATGGAAAGGAGAGGAAATGCCACATTTGGGGGAATTCTCCTACAAAACAATCTCCCCACCTTGCAGATCATTCAGTTTCTACCCCTATCAGTAAGCAGTGTCTTGAAAACCTTACAACTGATGCCCAATGTCAACATGGCATTTGGAAAATTTCTCCCTGCACAGGCTAGACTAGGCAGCTGAGTTTTCTGGGCCTCTGGGTATCATGGTGCAGACACTCTTCTTCCCCACAGTAGGAAGAGATTAAGATCACCCATTGTGCCAGTTCCCAGAGGAGAGTTTGACAGCAGCAAGAAACAGGGCATAGTAGAATGTAAATATTCTGTTACCAGGGCGAAGAGTTGTGAGTTGAAAACGAAAGCAGCAGACCTGCTGTGTTTTGTTTAGTCAACCAGCGAAGGCTTAAATAAAACTCTTATTTCTATCTCTTTCCACCGCTGACCTGGGTTAACCAAACTGACAGGCATTTTAAAAATTTAGACTACTATTACTTTATACCACCATTTTTCCTTTGTTATTATTAATGTGATTAATTTTATTATTGGAATTAGATGGGAATAACAAAAATAACCTGACTGTTAAAGTCCCCAAGCCATATTTGACTACAGTTATAAAGTTGGTTCCTACTCAGTAACTTAGGAAATTAAAAACACTAAATCTAGGATTTTCTCCACTGGGACCTAATCCAGTCTAATTTAGAAGTTGAGGATTTATAAAGGCTTTTCTGAAAGAAATGGGAAAATGTCAGCTACAATTTCTTGCTAGACTTGAACTGAATCTATTAACCTTGTCCAGAGAATATAATGTTACAGTTATCTCATTTACAATGTTATTGTATATGATTTATGGCCACAGTATCAAGCCTCAAACTAGGTTTTGTAGTTTTAAGTTAAATTTACATGTCTGTAATACAAATGATTTTTTTCTTGCTCAGATAAAATGATATTAAAAAGTGATTTATAATATTTCAGTTGGATGGAAAATATACAGTATGACAGTCTACTGAAGGGAAAAAAATATTAGTTAGACAGCTATTATGAATATGTACATTCACACTGCTTAATACTTCCCATCTTTTAATGTATGCCTGGGTATGAACCACTAGACATCTTTTGAATTACATTATATTTAGAATACAATGAGACACAAATCTATCTGAAAATCAGATTAAAAAGAAAAACCAAGAGGACAAGGAAAAAAATGCATCTTCTGTGTAGTTCACCTAAGATAAATGCTAAAATTAACTTATGTACCACCATTTTTGCAGATGTCCTCTACCTAACAGCACATAATATAACAGTCTTCAGATATATCACACAAAAGCCTCTTGAATAGTATTACCATTACTGAAACCCAAGAGAAGTTGCTTAAACATAAACTATTACAGTTTGAGATGTGATTTGGGGGGTACTGTGTTTTATTGGAAATGGTTGATATAATGCCACTTGAAAGATATCATGACCTATAACTGTAAAGTCAGGACCAGTTATAAGTTAGACTTAGTAAAACTTTTACTAGCAAGCAAACAACACACAGTGTCCTATAAATTTAAATTAAAATTTAAAATCTTGTTTGTGTCTTACATATAGGTCATATGGCCTATATACACAAATATTTCAAAATGGCATAGCGTCAAATAAATTTCATAATTTAAGAGTGTAATTAAAAATAAAACCCTGGGCTTCCCTGGTGGCACAGTGGTTGAGAGTCCGCCTGCCGATGCAGGGGACACGGGTTCGTGCCCCGGTCTGGGAAGATCCCACATGCCGCAGAGCGGCTGGGCCCGTGAGCCATGGCCACTGAGCCTGCGCATCCAGAGCCTGTGCTCCGCAACGGAGCGGCCACAGCAGTGAGGCCACAGCAGTGAGAGGCCCGCGTACCACAAAAAAAAAAAAACAACCCTGTTGCTGAAGCTCTATTCATTGACAATACATACACATTTACTGTACAGTGTATATATTCAGAAACGTAAGTATATATATATATATATATATATATATATACCAAATACAATTAATTTTATTCAAAATCTCTATATAATTATTTAATTTTGTGTTTGAACTCCACCTGTTCATATTTGGGAGAGCTTTTAAAATCTTCCACTATAGTTATATTTTTAACAAGTTTTCCTTATCAGTTGAAATTACATGAAGCTTCTAATAACAAATAACTAAAGTAACAGTCTTGAACAGTCTTGAACTTGACAGTGATTTATTTTTTCTCAGACCCCTGCAATCTAAGACAAGCACAGCAGTTCCATGTGTCAGTGGGAAACATGGTACCTTCAATCTTTCTAGTATGCGATCTTTAGGAATTGGCTTTCATCTTGAGTCAGAACACAGTCACAGTCATCTTGTCATGTCAGGGTCACCTCAGAGTCACCTCAATTTTCACAAGACAACTGCTGGATTTCTAGTCATCTCACCCACATTCTAGTCAGAAGAAGGATTAAGAAGATTCATTTATAAGGTACAAACAAACTGAGTAGGCCCACTTCAAAGAATTTTCCCTGAAACTCCACCTGACTATTTCTGCTTACATTTTACCAATGCCTTCAAGGGGAAGTGGAAAATACAGTTTACTCACTAGATGTAATGCTGCTGGCAATACTTTGGGGGTGGGGGGGGAGGCTGAAGTTTTACGTGTTTAATTGCTTTGTTGGTTGTTACACACAGATTTATGAATACCACAGACTATATTTATCTTATTTAATGCTTTTAATTTTAAAGTATACTTTATCTGATATTAATATTCATCATTCTGTGTTTTTTGTGTTTGTATTTTCCAGGTTTCCTTTTACCCAATTTATATTTTTAACCTTTAAAATAAGTAGGTAGAAGTTACATATTTTTATTTTCAGACCCCAAAATGTCAATACAAAGAGATGCTTTCTGTTTTTCTGTTTATTTGTTTGTCTTGGGTTTTTTTTAAGAGGAAAAATTTCCAAAATCTTGCTCAATAGATAGAATGGTGCTGGTGCTGTCCATGCGTGAGGCAGAAATGGGGTTGCTGGAGTGTGGTGGTTGTACCTATAGAACTTGCAGTTAATCGTCCTCCTTATTCCTGTACCTGACTCATACTTCCTGCCACTCCTAATATCTCCAAGCCCCAAGCCTCTACTTTTCAAATTCTCCAGAGAGGAGAATTCCTTATCTCCCAGCAATGTTTATTTTCCTTCTGTGAATTAATGCAACAAGGAACTAGTAGTGAACTTCTCTAGGAATAGGGAGCTAGTGAATTCAACTCAACGTTAAATTATTAAAAATTGTTTACAATTACTTTGCTGTTGTTCAACAGAATCTCTCCTTTATCGCTTTAGAACACATAATATTATTTTATTCAAAGTATGCATGTTTGGGGACTATCATTAGCTTTATGGAAATGGTTTAATCAGGCTACAAATGTGTGTTATATAACACACAAAAAAATCAAGATTTGATTATGTGTATATTTTCTTTCCAAAGATAATTTTCATCATAACTGAAAATTCAGATTAATCTAGTGAAAACTGAGTTTTCCCAGATTGCTTTCAACTCTGTTTGTGTTATTTTACAGTCATGAGTGATCCCACAAGGGAAATAGTTCCTTGACTTGAACTGGAAATATAAGATTTAAATTGCTCCTTAGTTCTTAAAAAAAAAAAAAAAAGTGTTTCTATGCCAAGGCTCATAGCTAAAAGAGTTGACCACTTCCAATTTCATGGTCAAATAGACAAAAGAGTGAGCAGAGATCAATGTCACTTTAAGCCTTGGGTTTGCTAGCTGTCTCTGATTCACCACAATTTTAGTGACTAGGATTTATCCTACCTTGACTAGACAAGTAACCATTTAATCAAAAGGTTGTCAGGCTCCCAAAGAGGAAAGAAATTATAAACAAAGTTTGGATTGCGTGTTTACATTTTTATTATTTTATGAAGCACAGTTACCTATTACCAATATAAATGAGATACTTGTATTTCTTTTTCTTTCTACATGATTCAAGATGGAGTTTCATGCTACTAGGTAATGTTTTTAATTATTAATATATACAGCCACCAATGGTCTTATTATATTTAAATAATAAGCCAATACATGGTTAACTCTAAAAGATAAATCTCTGCATTGGATCTAACAGTTCCCTATTCTTTGTGTGCCTCCAAACTGGGCAAGAGGTGTAGAGCATCTTGGGAGAGCTGAGTAGAAAATATTTTTCTTCAGCTGGCCCAAACCAAATCTGAGATCAAAGAACTTGACATGGTTGTCACGCTTACTCTAAGGTGATTTACAAGAGAAATGAAAATTGGAAAAAAGGAAACTGGATCAAGTGAACCAAGTTCTTTAAAAAACCCTTATTGTTAGTAAAATAGCTATGTTATCCCAACTACTAATATTACTGAGGAAATTAGAAATAATATTTAGAAGAATCCCTTTCAAAACTCACTAGATCAGAAAAGACACAATAAAATACCATGGTAGAAATTCCAACATATTTTTCTTATAATTTTTATGCTTATATTTAAGCATAAAACTGTTCTATTATTTCTCTTGCTGCCAAATAAAAAATTATTTTTACTAAAAACTTGAAACTTAATTACTGAGGATGACTAAAGCATAAAGACAAAGTAATCTCATTAAATCACAAATTAGTAATTGACACTGGAAGAAGCTAAAGTATAACTTGACATAATGATTTGCCTTGCTTTGGATAATTCATTTCTTTAAATCATCTACTTTTAGGTCAGAAATGTGAATTGACTTCAACTAAGCCTAGAAATTTCAGCAATATTAAACTATTTTCTATGACGAGAACATTGTGTTAAATAAAACTAATCTGTGCTTCTTAGAAAAAATGTTTAGAAGAAAAGAATTAGAGAGGTATAGGATAAAAGGAAAAATTATATGTGGATCTACACTCTGCCAAACACTTTGCATATGTTATTTTAGTTAATACTGATAAAATTTCTATGAAGTTCATAATAGAGATCCCTTTTGATAAATGGGAATATTGAGAATCAGAAAATTTTTCTAAAAAACACAACTAGTAATTGGTTGAACCAAGAATACAAAACAGGTTTGCCGGATTCCAAAACCCCACTAACTTTTACTAGGTATGGAAATATAATTAATAGACACTAAGCACAAGGAGAAAAGAAAAAATTTTAGGTTATGTGATTTAAATCCCCTTTTGGCACTTCCCGAGTTATGATTATCCCCAAAGCAGTATCTATACAGGATTTGTGCTAGAAACTTTCTGGGGAAATAAAAGACATGGTAGCTACATGGGGAACTCTGTGGCAGGTCTTTGTCAACTACTGCAAACTAAGAGGGGTATATGCAGTCATGTTTACATTACCATTTCCTTACATAGTTTTAAATCACATGATTCCTTAACAGATTTTTTAAAAATAAAACTTAAGTCCTCATAATGTAGAGGAGCAAAACCAAGCATCACCCTTCATTGCCCTAGTTCTACTTTCTGAAAATCACTACTTTTACCATTTTCAGATTTTTAGGTGCTACTGGATAAATTTATGACTCTAAAAAGTATTGTTATGACATTATTATCTAACATATATATTTGAGAAATTATATACTAAATCTGTTTTGAAAGATGAGTATTAGATTCTCAAATTCCATGTTTCTTCTTCCCAATTTTTATGAGTTATTATTTTGCCCTTCTAGCGATTATTTGGGGAATATAAATATATTAATCCCAGTTTAACATTACATCAACTTTTGAAAGTTCTCTATCTCTTAATCCTCATGATATTATATGAAGCTACAAACATTATCTTGCCTTCCACCTCTCCTTTCTCCTCATTCCATCGTCTTTCAGCTATTACTTCTATTAGTATGTTGCAAAAATTAAAATCATCTTTATAACCATAAATAATAATTCCATTATTAAAAGTTAAGTTTGATTCTGAACGTTGAAAACACCCAGTGCTTATATTACTAGGATTATATAAATATCATACACAAAAAATCAGATAATAACCTAGCAATTATCTGGTTTGAATATCCTAACACTTGTTCTATTCAAATAAAATTATTCCTAATATACAGATAAAATGCAATTGATGTTTCTTATATTTCATACATTTCTCAAAATTAAACCATAATTTAAGGAGCTTCATATAAAAATAAGATTAGATGAGCTTCTCTCCATGGATTTTAATTATTGCATTTCTTTTTTCTTGTTGAGATGAAAAAGAAAAATCCTTTTTTAAAAAAAAAAATTTTTGAGGATATGGGGAGGGGGAAGGGTGAGCTGTGACAAGGCGAGAGAGTCATGGACATATACACACTAACAAACGTAAGGTAGATAGCTAGTGGGAAGCAGCCGCATGGCACAGGGAGATCAGCTCAGTGCTTTGTGACTGCCTGGAGGGGTGGGATAGGGAGGGTGGGAGGGAGGGAGACGCAAGAGGGAAGAGATATGGGAACATATGTATATGTATAACTGATTCACTTTGTTATAAAGCAGAAACTAACACACCATTGTAAAGCAATTATACCCCAATAAAGATGTTAAAAAATATATCATTAACATAATTCAGAATCCTAATTTTATGGAATTCATTTCATTCAAATAGAATGCAATCTAATTGAAAACAACTGATTTCTTCTACTTTTTGTTTATTAAAGTATAGTTGATTTACAATATTTTGTTACTGTGTTAGTTTCAGGCATACAGCATAGTGATTTAGTATTTTTTGCACATTATATTCCTTTACAGGTTATTATAAGATAATGGGTATAATTCCTGGTGCTGTACAGTAGATCCTTTTTTTTTTTTTACCTATTTTATATATAATAGTATCTGTTAATCCCATACCCTTAATTTGTCCCTCACCCCTTCCTTCTACCCTTTTGCAACCACAAGTTTGTTTTCTATGTCTGTGAATCTTTCTGTTTTGTATATGCATTCATTTATATTACTTTTTAGATTCTACATATACAGTATTTGTCCTCTATTTGACTTATTTCAGTAAGCATAATATTCTCTAGGTCCAACCACATTGCTGCAAATGGCAGTATTTCATTCTTTTTTATGGCTGAGTAATATTCTATTATATATATGAACCACATCTTCTTAATACAATTGTCTGCTGATGGGCACTTGGGTTGCTTCCATGTATTGGCTATTGGAAATAATGCTATGGACATTGGGTGCCTGTATCTTTTCAAATGAGTGTTTTCGATTTTTCTGGATATATACCCAGGAGGGGAATTGCTGAATTATATGGTAGCTGTATTTTTAGTATTTTACGGAACCTCCATACTATTTTCCACAGTGGCTACACCAATTTACATTCCCAAGAACAGTGCATCAGGATTCCCTTTTCTCCACATCCTCTCCAACATTTGCTACTTGTAGACTTTTCTTAATATTGGAGTATAGTTGATTCACAATGTTGTGTTATTTTCAGGTGTACAGCAAAACAATTCAGTCGTTATTTGTAGAATTTTGATGATAGCTATTCTGACAGGTGTGAGGTGATACCTCACTGTGGTTTTGATTTTCATCTCTCTAATAATTAGCAATGTTGAGCATCCCTCCATGTGCCTGTTAGCCCTCTGTATGCCTTCCTTGGAAAAATATCTATTCACGTCTTCTGCCCATTTTTTTATTGGATTGTTTGGTTTTTTGATATTGAGTTGTATGAGTTGTTTGTATATTTTGGATATTAACCCCTTGTCAATTGCATCATCTGCAAATATATTTTCCTATTCCATAGGCTGTCTTTTGGTTTTGTTGATGGTTTCCTTTGCTGTGCAAAAGCTTTTACTTTTTTAGGTCCCATTTGCTTATTTTTGCTTTTATTTATTCTACCTTGGGAGTCTGATTCAAGAAACTATTGCTACAATTTATGTCAAAGAGTGTTCTGCCTATGTTCTCTGCTAGGAATTTTATGATTTCACGTCTTACGTTTAGTCTTTAAACCATTTTGAGTCTATTTTTTGTAGATGATGTGAGGGAATGTTCTAATTTCATTGTTGTACATGTGGCTGTCCAGCATTCCCAGCACCACTTGTTGAAGAGACTGTCTTTTCTCCATTGTATATTCTTGCCTCCTTTGTCATAGATTAATTGGTTGTAGGTGTGTGGGTTTATATCTAGGTTCTCTATTCTGTTCCATTGATCCAGGTGTCTGTCTTTGTGACAAGACCACACTGTTTTGATTACTGCAGTGTTGTTGTATAGTCTGAAGTCTGGACAGGTTATACCTCCAGCTTTGTTCTTTTTTCTAAGGATTCCTTTGGCAATTCAGGGTTTTTGCTGTTTTATATATATATATATATATATATATATATATATTTCAGGATTATTTGTTGTAGTTCTGTGAAAAACGTCATGGGTATTTTGATAGGGATTGCATTAAATCTATAGATTGCTATCAGTAGTATGTCCATTTTAACAATATTAATTCTTCCATCCACGATCATAAGGTATCTTTCCATTTCTTTGAATCATCTTCAATTTCCTGCATCAACGTTTGATAGTTTTCAGTATGTATGTCTTTAACTTCCTTGGTTAAGTTTATTTCTTGGTATTTTTTGATGTAATTTTAAATAGGATTAGGTATTTCATTATTAGTGTATAGAAATGCTACAGATTTCTTTACATTAATCTTGTATCCTGTAACCTTGGTGAATTCACTTATTAGTTCTAACAGTTTTGGGGTAAAGACTTTAAAGTTCTCTATATAGAGTATTATGTCATCTGCAAATAGTGACAGTTTTACCTCTTCCCTTCCACTTTGGATACCTTTAATTTCTTTTTCTTGTCTGATTGGTGTAGCTAGGACTTCTAGTACTATGTCAAATAGAAGTGGTGAGAATGGGCATCCTTGTCTTGTTTCTGAACTTAGAGGAAAGATTGCAGCTTTTCATCATTGAGTATGATGTTGGCTGCTAGTTTGTTGTAAATGATCTTTATTATGTTGGGATATGTTCCCTCTATACTCACCTTGATGAGAGTTTTTTTTAATCATGAATGGATGTTGAATTTTGTCAAATACTTTTTCTACATCTAGTGAGATGATCACATGGTTTCTGTCTACCCTTTGTTAATGGGGTGTGTCACATCGACTAACTTGCATATGGTGAACTATCCTTGTAATCCAGAATAAACTTAATTGATAATTGTGTATGATTTTTTTTATGTATTGTTGAATTCGACTTACTAATATTTTGTTGAGTATTTTTGCATCTATATTCATGAGCGATATTGGTGTGTAATTTTCCTTTTCTTTTCTTCTGGTTTTAGTATCAGGTAACAGTATCCTCATAGAATGAATTTGGAAGTGTTCTCTTCAATCTTTTATAGTAGTTTGGGAAGTATAGATGTTAGTTCTTCTTTTTATGTTTGGTAGAATTCCCCAGTGAAGCCATCCAGTCCTGGACTTTTGTTTGAAGGGAGATTATACTTCACAACTAGTGATCAGTCTGTTCAAATTGTCCATTTCTTCTTGACTCAGTCTTGGCAGGCTCTGTGTTTCCAGAAATTTGTTCATTTCTTCTAGGTTACACAATTTGTTGGATATAACTGTTCATAGCATTCTCTTATGAGTTTTTTGTATCTCTGTGATATTAGTTATTATTTCTCCTCTTTCATTTGTTATTTTATTTGGGCTCCCTCTCTTTTCTTCTTGGTGAGCATGTTGAAAAGTTTAGCAGTTTTGTTTATCTTTTGTAAAAAAACAGGTCTTGCTTTGAATGATCTCTTCAATTTTTTTTAATCTCTGTTTTATCTATTTCCTCTCTGATCTTTATTATTTCTTTCCTTCTGCTAACTTTGGGTTTTAGTTGTTCCTAATTTTCCATTTTTTTAAGGTGGTAGGTTACGGTATTTGAAATTTTTCTCTTTTCTTGAGGAAGAGTTCATGTATCACTATGAACTTCTGTCTTAGAACTGCTTTGCTGCATCCCATAGATTTTGTAAAGTTGTGCTTTCATTTTCATTTGTCTCAAGGTATTTTCTGATTTCATCTAACTTCTTCATTGACCCATTGGGGTTTTTTTAGTAGCATGTTGTTTAGTCTCCACTTGTTTGTTCTTTTCCCATTTTCTTTCTGTAGTTGATTTCTAGTTTCATACCATTGTGTTCAGAAAAGATGTGTGACATAATTTCTATACTCTTAAATTTGTTGAGGCTTGTGTTGTAACCTAGTATGTGGTCTACCCTGGAGAACAATCCATGTGCACCTAAAAAGGATGTGTATTCTCTGTTTTTTGAATGCAGTGTCCTGTAGATATCCATTAAGTTCAGCTGGTCAGTTGTGTCATTTAGCACCTCTGTTGGCTTATTGATTTTCTGTCTGCCATGACCTGTCCATTGATATCAGTGGGGTATTAAGTCTCCTACTATTAGTGTATTATTATCAATTTCTCTCTTTATGTCTGTTAGTATTTGCTTTATATATTTAGGTACTCCTGTATTGGGTGTGTATATGTTAATGAGTTTAATATCCTCTTCTTGTATTGATCTCTTTATCATTATGTAATGCTCTTCTTTGTCTTTCATTATAGTCTGTTTTAATGTCTATTTTGTCAGATATGACTATTGCTAACCCTGCTTTCTTGGCATTTTCATTTGAACAAAATATCTTGCATCCCTCACTTTCAATCTATCTTTGCCCTGAACTGAGTCTCTTGTAGGCAGTATAGTGAATGATCTTGTTTTTTAATCCAGTTAGCTATCCTATGTCTTTTGATTGGAGCATTTAGTCCAATGACATTTAAAGTAATTATTGATAGGTATATACTTATTACCACTTAATTCCTTGTTTTCCAGTTGTTTTTGTAGTCCTTCTTTGTTCACTTTTTTTTTTTTTCCCATTGTGGTTTGATGATTTTCTTTTGTAGTATTCTTGAGCTCCTTTCTTTTAGGTATTTGTGTATATCTTGTAGGTTTTTGATTTGTGGTTTCAATGGGACTCATATATGTTGACCCAGAATTATATCTACCTGCTTTAAACTGATGATAATTTCAGTTCACACACATTTCAAGAGATCTACTTTTATTCCCCTCCCCCATATTTTGTGTTTTTGATGTGATATTTACATCTTCATGTTTATCCCGTTTCTATTTATTATAGTTATCATTGCTTCTACAATTTTGTTGGTTTTAATCAATATACTGGTTTAAGTGATCTTCAGTTCCTACTATATATTTGCCTTTCCTATTGGTTTTTGCTTCTTTTCTATTTAAAGAAGACCCTTTAACATTTCTCTGAGGGTAAGTTTGGTATTAATGATTTCTTTTAGTTTTTGGTTGTATGAGAAATTCTTTACGTCTCCTTCTATACTACATGCCAATCTTGCTGGGTAGAGTATTCTAGGTCATAGGTTTTCCCCTTTCAGGATTTTGAATATATCATGCCACTCCCTTCTGGCCTGCAAAGTTCCAGCAGAGAAATCAGCTGATAGCCCTATGGAGGTTCCTCTGTATGACTTTGTTTTTCCCTTGCTGCCTTTATAATTATTTCTTTATTTTTAACTTTTGCCATTTTCATTGTATGTCTTGGTGTGGGTCTGCTTGGCTTCATCTTGTTTGGAACCCTCTGTATCTGGTATCTGTTTCCTTCTTTAGCTTTGGGAAATGTGCAGCCATAATTTCTTCAAATACATTTTTCATCCCCTTCTCTTTCTCTTCTCCTTTTGGAATCCCTATCATGACTACATTGGAACATTTTATATTCACCCGTAGATCTCATAAGTTGCTTTCACTTTCCTTCATTTGTCATTCTGTCTGCTGTTCTGATTGGATGATTTCCATTATTCTATCTTCCAGATCACTTATGCATTCTTCTGTGTCATTTAGTTGGCCATTTGTTGCTTCTAGATTACTTTTTATCTCAGAAACCGAATTATCTGTTTTTGAGTGGGTCATCTTTATAGTTTCTAGTTCCTTATTAAAATTATCTGTGTTTACATTTATAATCTTTCTTAATTCAGCTTGCATTTCTATTGCCAACTTTTGAACTCAGTATCTAGTAAACTAATTAACTGTTTCATTATTTATTTTTTTCAGGGGTTTTCTCTTGCTTTTTCAATTGGGAGCAGTTCCCTTTCCTTTTCAATTTACTTAACTTCCTCTGTCTCTACAAATTTAGAAGAAATTATCTATTGTAGTCTTGAAGGGGTGTTTTAATGTGGGAGTGTCCCTATGTAGACTGTCTGGCCAGCGGCTTTGGTGCGAGGGCTGGATTTGATGTGGATGCCAGCCACGTCTTTCCTCAGGGTGTGCTGGCCACTATCACCTTGACAGGGGGTGTGGTTGGGGTTGGAGGAGCTAAAGTTTGCACAGGGTTTGAGGTGGGATTTCCTTTCTGCTCTGTGGATGTTGCTGCCCTGTCAGAGGTGGGGTCTGCTCCCCAGTTGCTGGAGCAGAAGCCCTTAGTGTTGGGCTCGAGCATGCTCTGTTCCCCTTAACTGTGTGCTTTTCCTTCCCCCAGCACTGGAGATTTTGCCCCAAAGGAGGGAAGGGCAGAAGCAAGTGAAACTAGCGTGCTCACAGAGGTCTGATGCATTGCCTGTGTAGGCAACTGCAGCTCCACTCAGATATAGCCCACGTGCACCTCCTTTTCCCTGTTGTGGTTTCCCAGATCTAGTACAAGGTTGTAGCATGGAATGTGTGAGGCTGGAGCATTTGCTAGGCTGTGATGGGGGTTTGGGATGTTGTGGTTGCAGGAACTGAAGCAGCTGCACTGACGTCAGAGGTCTGGGTTTCTCTGACCTGCTGTTTGAGCAAGCACCAACACTGGATGCTGCTGCCTTATCTGACCACACCCCAGGCCCCAGAGCCTCCATCCCTAGATCGAACCTTCTACTAGGACCTGTCTGCCCCAGATCCAGTGCCAAGCTGTGGCATGGAGTGGGTGGAACTGGAGTGTTTGCTAGGCTGGAAGTGGAGATCTCAGTGTGTTGGTCATGGTGGTTCAAGCGGCTGCACTGCCATCAGAGATCTGTACTGCTTCTGACACTGAGCAAGTGCCAATAATTCAACTGCCACCCCGCCCAAGTCATACCCCAGGCCTCCAGGGCACTCCTGTGTCCCTACATCAAGTGTTCTCCCAAGACCTGGCTGGCCTAGATCCCATGCCAAACTGTGGTATGCAGTGAGCCAGGCTGGGGTGCTTGCACAGTCCAGATTGGAATGTACAACAAGGCAACAGTCACCAGTGCACAGCTCTCTCGGCCCTGTGTGTTGGCAAGCCAGTAAACATGCGCTCCTCACGAATGGAGTCTAGGCTTCTCCAGCCCTTCTATCTGTCCTAGCAGTTCTCCCAGCAGCCAAGGGGCCTTGTCTCCTCTGCAGAGGACCCCAGGCCAGCAATAACCAGTCTGTGCCTCAGCCTGCTCACTCTCTAGGGTTAGGGTCTGCCCATGTAGACTTTCTTTTCCTCTTAGATCCCTCCCAGGGCCACAGGTCCTGACCCAATGCTTTTCTTCTCCCATCCTACCCAGTTACATGGGAATCTTTCTTGCAGCCTTGGTTGCATAGGAGTAGTTCTGCCAGTTTTTAGTTAGATTTCTATGAGAATTGTTCTATATGTAGATATATTTTTGATGGGTTTGTGGGGGGAGGGTAAGCTCCATGTCCTCTTACTCCACCATCTTGATCCCCCTCTGATTTCTTCTTTAGATTGATTGAATATCCCTTTGTAGATGTTTATTTTTATAATATGAAAATATGTTTCTACAGAACCTCCATATCTTTACACCTCCCATTCTATTTCAAAATTTATATTGATTGTATCATTACTTTAATAGATACACATTTGAATACACTTGCTTTCATTCAGTAATTATGAAAGAATAATATATTTATAACACTTATAGCTTTATACTTTAGAATCTATAATTAATAAAAATATATGACTTTTCAGTAGTTATTTTCCTTGAGAAACTATTCATAAGAACAAAGTGTAAAATCTCAAATATTACTTCAAGTATGTCTGAGTAAGATTATATCAAACTTACTCTCACAGAGATAACCAATTTAAATTCTAGAAAACATCAATAAACACCTACCTGAAGGCACTAGAGACTGAAAAAAGGCAGACAAATCTAGAAGGAAGTCAAAACTTGGAAAAAAGTAAAGCATGGTGTGAGTTTCCTGTTTTTAAGACTTTTACCCTGACCGCAATATACATATGGTAGATAAAATGCCAACAGAAAACATGCAGTCTTTCAGAGAATAGAATGTGAGGCAACTACAGTCTCTGGAATATGAGGAGAAAGGATCTCATAGGAAAAGGGAGCCAGAGAAGGGGAGCCTTAATTTTTTTTTTTTGTATAAACTCTGCCCAAATCTCTGACTGATTCATGATCTACACAGGCCTGTGGCAGACACAACATCATGTAGCTAAAGATAAAAGAACTCAACTAAAATTTTAGCTACAGCCCAAGAGAAATAATTTACAGTTTTTGTTTGACCAAGAAAATTGCCTGCTAAAACAAACTAACTAAAATCCAACATTCTTCAGAGGGATATAAAAGAATGTTGAATCTCCACAGCATAAAATTTTAAATGTCCAGGATAAAAATATACCAAAAAAGAACATAGGACCAATTCTTAATAAAAGGACAATCAATTAAAACCCATCCAAAGATGACTGACATATTGGAAGAGGCAGACAAGGATTGAAACCAGCTATTTATAACTATGCTCAATAATTGTAAAAGAAAATATGTTTGCAATTAATGAAAAGACATGAAATCACAGCGGAGAAATAGAAACTACAGTAACATCTAAATGGAAATTATGTAACTGAAAAATACAATAACACAGCAAAGAGTCACTCAACTTAATTATAAATCAGTAGAAATTATCCCGTCTGAAGAACACAGAGAAGGAAAAGGTGTTAAAAAATAAGAAGAACCTCAAGAACCTGTAGGACAATTTCAGAAGTTGATCATAAATGTAACCAGAGTCACAAGAGAAGACGAGAGAGAGAAAAAAAAAAAGCCTTTAAAAAACAGTTTGGCTAATTTGTCCCCCAATTTGGAGAAAGATACATATGTAAATGCAAGATGCTCAGCAAACTCCAAGCAGAATAAACACAAAGAAAACCATGTCTAGGTGCATCACAGTCAAACTGCTAAAACCAAAGATAAAGGCAAAATCTGGTAATCATTCAAAGGAAAACAACACATTACCTACAGGGAACAACCACTGAACTCATTAAAAAAAAAAAAATGAGGTCATATGACAGTGGGAAAATACCTACAAAATGTCAAAAGACAGAACTATCATTCCAGATTTCTATTTCAAGTGAAATAATTCTTCAAGAATGAAGAACAAATAAAGACATTTCAGAATTTTAAAAACTGAGCTTGTTTGTCAGAAGACTTATACTATGTGAAACACTAAAGAAAGTTATTCAAGTGAAAGTAAAACTATACCAGAAGGAAACTCCAATCATAAGGAAGGAATGAACAGAAACAAAAAATATTCAACTAAATAGAAAACATTCTTTTTCCTCTTAATTAAAAAATGCACATGAATGCTTAAAGCAAAAACTATAGCATTGTCTTGTGGGTTTTATATGTATGCGGATGTATATAACTTCTGTAGAATAAGAATAGGGAGTAAAGGGAACTGTATGGATGAAAGTTTCTACATTTTTTTGAGAAACTGACATGTTTTATATTCTTAAAGCATCATGAATAAACTTAAGAATTCTTCCTTGTATACCCTGTCATAAAATTGGATTGGTAAAACATTAATGCATGAGGTCATAACATTTAGGGGAGGACTTGACAAAGTGAGATGACATTAGTTTTAGGTTCCAACTAAAATTTTTGCCCCTTTTTTTAACAGACTCTGTACATTTATTGACATTTTCTAAAATCTCTGTAGTGTTATTTATTTATTTTTAACATCTTTATTGGAGTATAATTGCTTTACATTGTTGTGTTAGTTGCTGCTGTATAAGGAAGTGAATCAGCTATACGTATACGTATATCCCCATATCCCCTCCCTCTTGCGTCTCCCTCCTACTCTCCCTATCCCACTCCTCTATGTGGTCAGAAAGCACCGAGCTGATCTCCCTGTGCTATGTGGCTGCTTCCCACTAGCTATCTATTTTACATTTGGTAGTGTATATATGGCAATGCCACTCTCTCACTTCATCTCAGCTTACCCTTCCCCCTCCCCATGTCCTCAAGTCCATTCTCTACATCTGCATCTTTATTCCTGTCCTGCCCCTAGGTTCTTCAGAACCTTTTTTTTTTTTTAGATTCCATATATATATGTTAGCATATGATGTTTTTCTCTTTCTGACTTACTTCACTCTGTATGACAGACTCTAGGTCCATCCACCTCATTACAAATGTAAGTTTCTACATTTTATATGAAGTGGTAGAACAGTAACTTTAAATAGAAAGAAAAGTTAAAGATTTATATTCTAATTGCTAGAGTAACCACTAAAACACTAATGCAAATAGGTAAAGGTAAAAATCCAATAGGTAAAGTAAGATATATATCACAGAAATATTCAAATAATTCAAATAACGGAAAGGAAGAACAGAGGAATGACAACAACACAACAAACAAAAACAAAGTAAAACAGAGGTAACAAATCAAAAACAGACAATAAAGTAGACTCATTCAATCATATCAGTAATTCTGTTAAATGTCAATGTAATAAATGTATTAATGAATTAAACACTTCAATTAAAGGACAAAAGTTTGTCAGAATGAATAAGAGAACAAAACCAAACTACATTCCTTCAAAAAAGTTTGACCTTTAAATATAAAGACACAGATAGATTGAAAGTAAATAGATGAAAATAGTATTTTCCATAGAGAGTCAGCATAAGAAGCCTGGAGTTGCTATTTTAATATCCGCTAAAATAGACCTCAAGGGAAAAAATGTATTACTAGAGATAATAAGGGAAATCTAAAAGTAATAAAATATCAGTACAGCAGGAATAATATAACAATCATAAATATAACTGCACCTTAAAACAGAACTTCAGAGCTGAAGAGAAAGAATTAAAAGGAGAGATAAAATCACAATTACATCTTAACACCCTTTTATCATATCAAAAGATCAGTAAAGATATAGATTACCTGAAAAATATACTATCAACCACTTGACCTAACTGCCATTTTGAGAACACTATTCCCATTTACTTCAGAATACACCTTCATTTTTAGTATAGATGGTAAATTCACCCGAAAAGACCATTCTGGATTCTAAAGCAAGTATAAATTGTATAATTTAACACATCATAAATAAATCATTATTGAACATATTGCAAGGAAAGAAGGAAGAAAGGGAAGGAGGAAGGGCATGAGGGTAGGAAGGAGAGAGGGAGGAAGGGGGGGAAGAAGAAAGGAAGGTAATTATACACAGATCATGTCTAGATAGTTTGTTTTTGTTCTGTTTCTTTTTGTTAGCCTTCTCCAACCCATCCACCCATGTTTTTATTCTAAAATAATTGTTGAAAACAGCAGACTGCTTTGTCTTTCCCTTTTTGGTTGCTTTTTCTAGAAATAAAGACACAATGCTTCTAAATCCTGAAAATATAACACAAGACCCTAGGCAGGCTATCAAGTGTGTTTATTATTTAAAGAAAATCAACTGTTCTATGGAGAACAAGATAAACAAATGACATGGATGAAATGTATAAGGTCTACTAACCATAATCGCTAGGTTGCTAACCTGTAAGATATGTTACACATAGAATAAATATATTTTTTATCTGAACACATAAAAAATGATGGAACAAATGAGAGCTAACTTGTAGATATACAAGGATGGAAAGACCAATTAAATCTTAAATATTCATAAATCATGGATCATATTATTCCCAGTTGTCAGTAATGTGATCACTATTGTGACACTGTCACCCACTGATGACACCCGTTTTGGTCCCATGTGACCTCTGACAGAGACATGCAGATAAAATCCATAGCTGCTCAGCAAGTCATCTGTGATCTACAGCTATTGGCCAGGCATGCTTGCCCCTGTGTCCCTCTAATCGAACAAGCAAGTGATGGGTCAGAGGACCTTATATCTGCTGAAAACCCTTTCTAAACCTCAGCTCTGGTTCTTGTAACTACAGCTGTCAGCAGAGAAGGCTGATGAGGCCGAGGGAGCAAGAGAAAGAGAGAGAGAGAGAGAGAGAGAGAGAGAGAGAGATGGGCAGAGAGAGAGATGGGCATTGAACACTGCATAACTCAGGCTTCAGGTTCTGTTTTCCCTCTACTCCAGATGCATCCTACTATTGGAAGTGTGTTAACCTACACAAATACTTTGCCTTTACTACTTGTAACATTTTGGAAATTGATTAAATAAACTATTTGATTCGAGTGTGTTAATTTGGTCTATGAGTCTCTCTGCTCTGCAACCTATGGTTTTAAAATTTTAAGAGAGCTCAGAATTTCCTAGAAGTTGAATGATTTTAAGTCATTCCAAATAAACTAACAGCAGATGAACCACACACACACACACACACACACACACACACCCCAATAACATCATCAAAAACAAGTACTAGACAAAGCACTGAATTTGGAAGCAGAAAACCCTCAAGCCTGTGGCTCACAGAGGTTTCAAGTAATTTACTTGACCTGTCTTTCTGATTATATCTTCCTTGCACATAGAACTGTGAAGATTAAACACTTTAAACTTCTCAGGCTATAATGATTTAAAGGACCAAAGTACCAGGACATTTTACTTTTTCTAAGTAGATATGTTTTTCTCTAATATAAAGTGTTAGTGTAAAATATTGTGTAGTCTAACTGTTGGGAGGTAACTTGTCTTTTGGTTAGAATGTCTTTAATTTGTTCAACATAATTTAGTAAATCAACCATTCTCTTCCTTGATTGTGCATCAGAACCATGTAGGAAGATTTTTCATAACAGATACATGAGAGAACAGTCAACAAAACATCAAAGTTTCTAAGAGTCAGAAACTTGAGTACTTCACTAAATAGTGATACTTTCAAGTATGTCTCAATTTCTTTGAATCTCATTTGCCTAACCTGTCAGTGAAGTGCTATTTTCTGAAGACCTTTCTGGCTAGGAGGGCCTAATATGGTCTTCCATGAGAATCACTCCAACCACAAACCACCTTGCTGCTTTCCCCTTTCCCTCTTTCTCCTGCTGTTCCCTGATCTCCATCTCCCACCCCTGAATCCAAAGTTGGCAGCACTACAGAAGTCTTTATTGAAACCATTTGGAGCTTTCATAAAAATCTCTGGGTTCTGAAAGGAAGAAGAAAACAGCTGTAAAGGGCCTAAGCCAAAATGATATTTATCAGTGGACTTCCAGATAGGACTGGCTGATGCCTCTGTCTGAAACTGGTCTCTTAATTCTCCTTCCTCAAATCTCATCTTTTGAAGGTTCTCAAATTCACTGTGGGCCAACGTCAACTTCACTGTTAGTCACTAACTTGGGGTCCTAAAGTAGGCTACATAGGGCTTTGCTATTGCAATTCCAGACTCAATGTTGAAAGGTTTGGTAAATGTGGGACAGGACACGTCTGCCTGCCCTACATTGTTTTTTGATTCTTCCCAACACTACAGTACATGTGTGAGACTTTGCTGAAAAGATGCAATTAAAGTTAAATATAGAGGCTTCCCTGGTGGTGCAGTGGTTGAGAATCTGCCTGCTAATGCAGGGGACACGGGTTCGAGCCCTGGTCTGGGAGGATCCCACATGCCACAGATCAACTGGGCCCGTGAGCCACAACTACTGAGCCTGCAAGTCTGGAGCCTGTGCTCCGCAAAAAGAGAGGCTGCGATAGCGAGAGGCCCGCACACTGCGATGAAGAGTGGCCCCCGCTTGCCACAACTAGAGAAAGCCCTCACACTGAAACGAAGACCCAACACAGTAAAAATAAATTAATTAATTAATAAAAGTGAAGGCATTCCATTTTTTAAAAAAGTGAAATATAAGCGTAGCAAATTTAAAAATTATCTCCATAAACAGAGAAGAAAGCATTAAAATGTTAAATCCTTCACAGGGGTTCCCTTAAAGATGAATACAGTCCTAGACTAGTTTCCTTGTCCTTGTTCTTATTCCCATCTCAACAGTTCCTCCTTCAAACATCAATTGCACAAGCCACAACTCCACCTAGGGAACAACACCCATTCATAACTCCCTAGCCATGGAAGTCCCTTCCTTTCCCCTGCAACAAACCAACCCCACCCCAGTAATCTACAACATACAGTGGTCCCAAATAGTTCATATCCAAATCAGAGGAAATCAGTCTACAATAACATAAATAAGGAATGAAGGACCCAGGAGCAGGACTGTCCTTCTAATGAGAATCAATCACCTGACTCCATGAACCAATCTCTCTTTCTCCCCTAACTTCCCTGCCTTTTCCTATAATCTCAAAGAAGTATACTTTTTCCTAAGAAAGATTACAAGAAGAGCAATCATTCACTGCCTGAGTTTAGCAAAATCTACACACTAGACATTATGAGGAACAGCAAAAGTTTCTTTTTGTTCACCTTCAACAACAAAGGGATGGGAGTAGGAATGCACTTCCCTATGTCTGGTCATGCACGCTCTACCTGTGTGATTCCAAGATAACAGTTTTCCTGAGGAAAACAGAAACACCACTACGTTAAAGATGCACATTAATAATATGACACATTACAATTCCAAAGGTTAAAATGTGAAACAAATGTGTATCTTAGAATATAGTTTATCAAGTATTATACATATAGATATACTAAAAATTCTTGGGCAACCAAATTTTCTTCACCTTGCCCCAGAATTTTTCTTTCTTCTCCTCCATATATGGGAAACTTGAAGTGCATGCAACATAACGATCTAAGAAATATACAGACTTCTATGATGGTGATCCAGCCTTCAGTTCAGGAAAGGGCTGATCAGCTGATGTTCACCATTTAGCACTATTATAGGGGCTTGACTCCAAGCACCCGGATAATGCTACTGAAGGTGGAGACTTTGGCTTTATCTAAACTTCATGCTAAAAGCATCTAAAATGGGAAATTTAATTTTCTGTAGAATCAGCCCTTATAGACACCAAATACCAGAGCAAGCAAGCAAACTGCCCCAAACCACCTCAATGAACTGCCATCTCTGCCACCTTCAAGAAGTTCTTGCACCACAAGTGTTGCAGGCGGACTTTCCTGTTGCACCCCACGAATCCCAGCTTGCTAGATGCACACAGATTTCATAACAGGGATGGGAGCTTAATTTGCTTAAGTGGTGGTCTCTACACAGTATTCTGTTTATTCCTCCTTCATAAGGCTTTTACTCTCCCTCTCTTTCCAAGTTTTTATGTTTGGGCACCCTTGAGTAACTTTATCCATCCCACACGAGGGGCCTCACTATATAGTCCACGCTTTTAACTACACAATCATTGAATTATCTTAGCTACTGCCTTCTGTCCAACACTGGTTTATAAAGCTTCGAGTATAAATCACACTTCCATCTACTTCTTCCTGTGTGTGTGTGTTTTAAAGCAATCTTAATGCCACACTTTCCCAGAGGTCCTAGAACTTTGCAAACTTTCTGAAAGCAAATTAAGAAAAGGAAAATAATCAAGACCAAAAAGGCAATGCTAATGTTTGGGAACCCAGAATTTGGAAGAAGATAAGAGTCAAGAGCTTGTAATGAAAAGCAAAATTGGCTCCAAATTAAAGGCTACTTCCTCCCTTACCTGCCAGGTAAGACCAAAACTAATAAAGGAAATCTAGATTATATTAGCCATCTCAGCAACCCGTGGGGGTATAACCACTCTCCCTCCAAAGAAAAAAAACTGATTTTTCTGAATTGAAAATAGAAATACACAGACTTTCTACAATATTGATCCAGCCTTCAATTCAGGAAAGGGATAATCACCTACGGCTCACCATTTAGTACTGGTAAACTGGCATAACAGCTAACATCATGATCTCTTTCACAACATACGAGAAGTATTCCAATTCTTGCTTGTTCTTTCAGATTTCACTGACATGGACCACTATTCATGAATATTTGGTTTTATTTTTCTAACTTTGCTCTCTCTCCTTTCTCCCTCTCTTAAGCACATTTCCTAACTGATTCTTTTGGGATTTATCTTTATTGAAACAACCATACGAGCAATGGGAAAGGTCTTAGTGTTAAACTTTTAGTTATTGCCATATCCAGATGTCTGCCATCTCAATGGCTAGAGTGAATTTATAATGAATTGAATTTATTTATTTTTATCTAGATACTTGGACATTGTGTAGATACACTTCTCTTTGAGGAAGCAAGGTAAGAATGATGTTTACATAAGTTTATGAAATTTAACATAAATATCACTATCTTTGGGAAGATCTGTTTCTGTCATAGCATGACTTTTTTCTATAAATTAGGTGGCAGAAAATACATTTATTATCTTTGCATAAAAATAAATAGTTCATCAGTAAATATATAAAATTTATGCTATAGCTATTTGTGACACACATAGCATATCCTCTATTCACATACTGAGACACTAGTTTTCAAATTGTAAATGAGGTTTGTCCAAATAATAATAACCTTTTAAACCTACTGAAAATGTTTTCCTATAAATTTTGAAATTGTCATATAATTCTAAAGTTTTGTGATCTGACTTCAGCACATGTATTAAAGAAATCAATTAACTAAAGCACACTGATAAATTTTAGTTTTAAAAATCTATGTTTTGAGACAAAGAAAAGCAGCTTATTACTGACAAGTTGGTCAGAAGTTTGCTATTTTTATTTAACTTGCATCAGAGTGATTCTCAAAAACTGAGTTTTTGCATTTCTGTATACTCAATGATGGTGACCAAGCAAAAACCCAGAAATAACACTGAATAGCCAATAACCTATGATTTAACTTTTGGCCAATTTCATTTTTCTAGGATTAAACATATGGATACAGTCAGAGTTGATATATATGCTGGATATGTGAATGAAAATACAAAACAAAATAACAACATATTTAGCTTTTTCCTCAATGAAAAGACTAAGCTAGCTTAATTCTGCACAGTGATAAATGGTATTAATGTATACTATGTATATTAGTAATGTATCATAATGTACACTAGTAATGTACATTATGAAAACTTTCAGAAAAAAGTCATTAAATTAATGCCTTAATAAAAGTATTAGAAGACCAGAGGAATTCTTTAATCTGATTAACTGATTTCAACCTCTTAAATTAGACAAATTTCATAACAAAAAGTATTTATTCATGTTAAGTGAAACAGTTGGTAATTCAAGATTTTAGCTGTCAAGATATTTGTGGAGATTTGATTTAAAATTTTAATTTCATGCTTTAATTTGTATTAATATATCCCTATATCCAAACTCTTAGAAAAGTTGATCAACTTATCTAAAAAATATATTTTATCTTACCAAATATATATTCCCTAGAAGTCTCATGTTTAACCTCATGCTCTCTCTCAATATCTCAAGTAAACATTATCTTAAATGTCATGTCACTTTATTTTTAGGCTTCTGAAGAAATTACTGAGAAAACTAATTATTCTCTACTTAACTAAAAACAGTATTTGTTATTACACAGAGCACTAATACACTCTGGAAAATACCAGAAAGATTTAGAAATAATACTGTGATTAAAAAGTAAATAGTGGGCTTCCCTGGTGGCGCAGTGGTTGAGAGCCCGCCTGCCGATGCAGGGGACAGGGGGTCGTGCCCCAGTCGAGGAAGATCCCACATGCCGCGGAGCAGCTAGGCCCATGAGCCATGGCCGCTGAGCCTGCGTGTCCGGAGCCTGTGCTCTGCAATGGGAGAGGCCACAACAGTGAGAGGCCTGCGTACCACACACACAAAAAAAGTAAATAGTATGTTCTGGAACTAATTTATACCCAAATGAAAAGAAAAATTATTATGCAAGCCGTTATATAATTTCCAAATGAAATCTAATGGAGTTAAGAAGTGGGAAGCAGCCACAGAGCACAGGGAGATCAGCTCGGTGCTTTGTGACCTCCTAGAGAGGTGGGATAGGGAGGGTGGGAGGGAGATGGAAGAGGGAGGAGATATGAAGATATATGTATACGTATAGCTGATTCACTTTGTTATAAAGCAGAAACTAACACAACATTGTAAGGCAATTATACTCTAATAAAGATGTTAAAAATAATAATAATTAAAAAAAAAGAAAATGGTAGAACACCTAGTGCTTTGAAGAGTATTATGTATGCTATGATTTGATGAGTTTTTTTCTTTTGTGTTTCTCTTTCTGCCTGGTTTTTTAATGTAATTCCAATAATTGAGAGCAATTTAGTGTAGGATTGTACCAGTTTTGTAAAAATAAGTGACTATTTTATTCCTTTATTACACACTTTTAGTATTGGATTACTTGGTTTATTTTTTTACTAATTTCCCTGAGTGTGTGCATGAGTGTTCTGTTTGCTGTAACTGATACCCATAATAGCAGATCAGAGAAATTTCATAGCAAACTGATTTGTGCTGAACTTTGAAAGATGTATAAGGTTGTGGTATTTCAGAAATGCTAATTTTTATTTATAATCACTACAGAATGTTAAATATAGCATTTATGCTCCAATATTACATTTCTAAAGAAAATTGGCAAACTTTTTAAAATAAATTCAATATTGACTGATAAGTGTCTTATGCACCTCCATGTATACTTCATAAGTAAAAGAGATATCTAAATTCTAAATCCACATGATTAGTCTTGATACACAGAAGGAATTATTCAAATCTAGAGCAGCAAAACTATTCACTACTTAATAGTTAGAAAATAAAACTAAAACTTTACCAAGTCTGGACATCTGGACAATGTCAACACAAATTATCGTTAAGTTAAATTTTACGGTTAAAAGAAAAGTATATAGCATGATGAAAGTAAAGACAATAAGTGGAAGCCAGATTTTTTTTTGAACATCTTTACTGGAGTAGATTTGCTTTACAATGTTGTGTCAGTTTCTGCTGTATAACAAAGTAAATCAGCTATACATATTATATCCCCATATCCCCTCCCTCTTGCGTCTCCCTCCCACCCTCCCTATCCCATCCCTCTAGGTGGTCACAAAGCACCGAGCCGATCTCCCTGTGCTATGTGGCTGCTTCCCACTAGCTATCTATTTTACATTTCGTAGTGTATATATGTCAATGCTACTATCTCACAGCATCCTGGCTTACCCTTCTCCCTCCCCGAGTCCTCAAGTCCATTCTCTACATGTGTGTCTTTATTCCTGTTCTGCCCCTAGGTTTGTCAGAACCACGTTTCTTTTTATTCCATATATATGTGTCAACATATGGTATTTGTTTTTCTCTTTCTAACTTACTTCACTCTGTATGACAGTCTCTATGTCCATCCACCTCACTACAAATAACTCAATTTCATTTCTTTTCATGGCTGAGTAATATTCCATTGTATATATGTGCCGTATCTTCTTTATCCATTCATCTGTCAATGGACACTTAGGTTGCTTCCATGTCCTGGCTACTGTAAATAGGGCTGCAATGAACACGGTGGTACATGTCCCATTTTGAATTATCGTTTTCAAAGGGTATATGCTCAGGAGTGGAATTGCTGGGTCATATGGTAGTTCTATTCTTAGTTTTCTAAGGAACCTCCATACAGTTCTCCATAGTGGCTATATCAATTTACATTCCCACCAACAGTGCAACAGGGTTGCCTTTTCTCCACACCCTCTCCAGCACTATTAGTTTGTAGATTTTTTGATGATGGCCATTCTGACTGGTGTGAGGTGATACCTCATTGTAGTTTTGATTTGCATTTCTCTAATGATTAGTGATGTAGAACATCCTTTCATGTGTTTCTTGGCAATCTGTATATCATTTTTGGAGAAATGTCTATTTAGGTCTTCTGCCCATTTTTGGATTGGGTTGTTTGTTTTTTTGATATTGAGCTGCTTGCATATTTTGGAGGTTAATCCTTTGTCAGTTGGTTCGTTTCCAAATATTTTCTCCCATTCTAAGGGTTGTCTTTTCATCTTGTTTATGGCTTCCTGTGCTATGCAAAAAACTTTTAAGTTTCATTAGCTCCCATTTGTTTATTTTTGTTTTTATTTCCATTTCTCTAGGAGGTGGGTCAAAAAGGATCCTGCTGTGATTTATGTCACAGAGTGTTCTGGTATGTTTCCCTGTAAGAGTTTTATAGGGGATATGGGGATATATATATATACACATATATAGCTGAGTTTTACAGGTCTTTAATCCATTTTGAGTTTACTTTTGTGTACGGTGTTAGGGAGTGTTCTAATTTCATTCTTTTACATGTAGCTGTACAGTTTTCCCAACACCACTTTTTGAAGAGGCTGTCTTTTCTCCATTGTATATTCTTGCTTCCTTTATCAAAGATAAGGTGACCATATGTGTGAGGGTTTATCTCTGGGCTTTCTATCCTGTTCCATTGGTCTATATTTCTGCTTTTGTGCCAGTACCATACTGTCTTGATTACTGTAGCTTTATAGCATAGTCTGAAGTCAGGGAGCCCGATTCCTCTAGCTCTGTTTTTCGTTCTCGAGGTTGCTTTGGCTATTTGGGGTCTTTTATGTTTCCATACAAATTGTGAAATTTTTTCTTCTAGTTTTGTGAAAAATGCCATTGGTAGTTTGATAGTGATTGCATTGAATCTGTAGATTGCTTTGGGTAGTATAGTCATTTTCACAATGTTGATTCTTCCAATCTAAAAACATGGTATATCTCTCCATCTGTTTCTATCATCTTTAATTTCTTTCATCAGTATCTTATAGTTTTCTGCATACAGGTCTTTTTTCTCCTTAGGTAGGTTTATCCCTAGGTATTTTATTCTTTTTGTTGCAATGGTAAATGGGAGTGTTTCCTTAATTTGTCTTTCAGATTTTTCATCATTAGTGTATAGGACTGCAAGAAATTTCTGGGCATTAATTTTGTATCCTTCTACTTTACCAAATTCATTGACTAGCTCTAGTAGTTTACTGGTAGCATCTTTAGGATTCTCTGTGTATAGTATCATGTCATCTGCAAACAGTGACAGCTTTACATCTTCTTTTCCGATTTGGATTCCTTTTATTTCTTTTTCTTCTCTGATTGCTGTGTCTAAAACTTCCAAAACTATGTTGAACAATAATAGTGAGAGTGAGCACCCCTGTCTTGTTCCGTAGAGGAAATGGCTTCAGTGTTTCACCACTGAGAGCAATGCTGGCTGTGCCTTTTTCATGTATTGCCCACATATTACTATGTTGAGGTAGGTTTCCTCTATGCCCACTTTCTGGAGGGTTTTTATCATAAATGGGTGTTGAATTTTCTCAAAAGCTTTTTCTGCATCGATTGAGATGATCATATAGTTTTTATCCTTCAATTTGTTAATATGGTGTATCACACTGATTGATTTGCATATATTGAAGAATCCTTGCATTCCTGGAATAAACCCCACTTGATCACAGTGTATGATCCTTTTAATATGCTGTTGGATTCTGTTTGCTAGTGTTTTGTTGAGGATTTTTGCATCTATGTTCATCAGTGTTAAGGGCCCGTAGTTTTCTTTTTTTGTGACATCTTTGTCTGGTTTTGGTACCACGGTGATGGTGGCCTCGTAGAATGAGTTTGGGAGTGTTCCTACCTCTGCTACATTTTGGAAGAGTTTGAGAAGGATAGGAGTTAGCTCTTCTCTAAATGTTTGATAGAATTTGCCTGTGAAGCCATCTGGTCCTGGGCTTTTGTTTATTGGAAGATTTTTAATCACAGTTTCAATTTCAGTGCTTGTGACTGGTCTGTTTATATTTTCCATTTCTTCCTGGTTCAGTCTCAGAAGGTTGTGCTTTTCTAAGAATGTGTCCATTTCTTCCAGGTTGTCCATTTTATTGGCATAGAGTTGCTTCTAGTAATCGCTCATGATCATTTGTATTTCTGCAGTGTCAGTTGTTTCTTCTCCTTTTTCTTTTCTAATTCTGTTGATTGGAGTGTTCTCTCTTCTTTTATTGATGAGTCTTTATATTTAAATTGGATTTCTTGTGGACAATATATAGTTGGGTCTTGTGTTAGATCCACTCTGACAATCTCTGTGTTTTAATTGGTGCATTTAGACCACTGATGTTCTAAGTGATTATTAATATAGTTGGATTAGCATCTACAATACTCACTTTTGTTTTCTATTTGTTGTCCTGTTCTTTGTTCCTGTTTTTTCACTCTTTCTTTGCCTTTTGTGATTTTAATTGATCATTTTATGCGATTCCATTTTCTCCCCTTTCTTAGCATATCAGTTATATTTTTTTTTCACTTTTTTTCGGTAGTTGGCATAGAGTTTTCAATATACATTTACAGCTAACCTAAGTCCACTTTCTAATAACAGTATACCAATTCATGGGTAGTGTGAGTACCTTATAATACAAAAATATTTTTAGTTCCTTACGTCCCTTTATTATTGTTATTATTGCTTTTACTTATATACAAGGATACATAAGCATATATTTAAATACATACACGTATGATATATATACACATACATAATCAAATATGTTGTATTATTATTTTGAACAAACTGTTATCTGTTAGGTCAATCAAAGAATAAGAAAAATAAAAGGTTTTTTTAACCTTCATTTATTTTTTCTTTTACGCTCTTCCTTAGTTTACGTAGATCTTAGTTTTCTGACCTATATTATTTTCCTTCTCTCTAATTTCTTTTCACACTTCTTTCAAAGGAGGGCTTCTGATAACAAATTCCCTCAATGTTTGTCTGACAAAGTCTATTTCTCCTTCAGTTTTGAAAGAAAATTTTGCTAGGTACAGAATTCTAGGTTGGTGGGGTTTTCTACCAGCACTTTAAATATTCAATCCACTGTTTTCTTGCTGCATGGTTTCTGAGAAGTCAGCTGTAATTCTTCTCTTATTCCTCTACAAGTAAGGTATTTTCATCCTCTGGCTTCTTTCAGGGTTTTTTCTTTATCTTTGATTTTCTGTATTGTGAAAATGATATGCCTACATGCAGTTTTTGTGGAGTTTTTTGTTTGTTTGCTTGTTTGGCATTTATCCTGCTTATTCTCTGAGTTTCCTGGCTCTGTGGTTTGGCGTCTGACATTAAGTTAAGAAAATTCTCAGTCAGTATTGTTTCAAATATTTCTTCTGTTCCTTGCTCCCTTTCCTTTCCCTCTGGTTATCCATTACATGTGTGTTTTTAATTTTGTAATTGTCCCACAGTCTTTGTATATTCTGCTCTGGTTTTTAGTATTTTTCTCTTTGCTTTTCAGTTTTTGAAGATTCTGTTGATATATCCTGTTGCTCACAGATTCTTTCCTCAGCCATGTTCAATCTACCAATAAGCCAATCAAAGGTAATCTTCATTTCTGTTATAATTCTTTAGATATCTATCATTTCTTTTTGGTTCTTTCTTAGGATTTTCATGTCTCTGTTTACACTTCCCATCTGTTCTTTCATGTACCTACTTTATCCACTAGAACTCTTAATATATTAATTATCATTAAGATTCCCAGTATGATAATTCCAACATCCCTGCCCTATCTAGTTCTGATGCTTGCTCTGTCTCTTAAAATTGTTTTTTTACGTTTTGGTGTGCCTTATAACTTTTGATAACCAAATATAATGTCTTGAATAAAGGGAAATGCTGTAAATAGGACTTCAGTAATGTGGTGGTGAGCTGTGGGGGGAGAGGAAATGTTCTATAGGCCTATGATAGGTCTCAGTGTTTTAGTGAGCCTAGGCTTCTGGACTGTGAACTTCACAAGTGTTTCTCAGCATTTTTTCCTCCCCCATTAAATGGGACTGGATGGTTATTGTGGGCTGGAGATGGCTATTTCCCTTGCCCCAGGTGAGCTGGGATACGATAATATCCCAGTAGGTTAGAGTCTGGTTAACTAGTTTCTCCTGAAGGCAGGCCTTGTTAAGAACAGAGCTTTGGAGGATTTCAAAATGGTTCCATTTCCCCTCCCCTTGCCAGAAGCAAGAGGAGACTCTCCTCTGATATTTATTGTAGGAAACTGGTTGAGCTCATGGAGGTAAGCCTTACAATATGTTGAAGCGCACCCTCCCAGCCCCCCACCTCACATGACTGGGTCCCTCTGGAGTTTATAACTCTCACAGTTGCCCTCATTGAGCTCCAGCAATTTACCAATTTCAATTCAGTTTTTCAGTTGTTCCTACCTTGGCACTGGTTTCCACTCATGTGTCTCCTCTCCAGTATGGTGTGGCTCCCTGTATTCACTTGCTTATCTCTCCAGTCTTGGGGGCAGCTGTTTACTCTGTGTCCTCCCCTCTCTTTCAGATCCAAGAAGAGTTGATTTTTCAGTCCATTCACCTTTTCACATGTTATTTGGATGGTGTGTTGACTACTAAGCTCCTCACACACAGAACAGGAGTTCACCCAGAATATTCATTTTTTAATGGAAAAAGACATGTCTTCTCTTCTACTTTGAACAGTCTTGCAAAGCAAGCTACTTGGTGCTAAGTTCATGACATTCTCATTTACAACGTAGTTTGCAAAAAATCATTTTTTAAAACTGTAATTATCTTCTCCAGGTGGCAAAACCAGTTGTCTGTTTCCTTATAACTATTGGAAATGTTATATGAATCCTTATTATGATATACTAAAAAGAGATCACACTTTGCTCAGATTTGAATTGTTTCACAAATTACAATTTGGTTATTTCTGTAACTGTATTTCCAAAAACTGTAAGCTTTTCGTCTCTAGTAAGTCCTATATATGATATATTGTTGTGAAATAAAATACAAATCCCTTACATATTATTCTCTTTTTCTATAGTCTTGTTCATGTAACGCAAATCCTATCTCTCAAAAACAGATGTTCATGCATTTAACAAAAGCATTTCAAAAAATAAGAAGCAAAATCTGACAGAACTGAAGGGAGAAATAGCTAAACCCACAAGCATAGTTGTAGGCATCAATACTCTCAATAATAGATATAACTAGTGAAAAATAAATCAATAAACATATAGATGAACTAAGAAAATACTATCTAACAACTATATCTAATTGCCATCTATAGAATACTGCACCCAACAAAAGCAAAACATATATTTCTTTCAAGTGCACATTGAAAATTTATCCAGATAAATCATGAAACAAATGTCTGACATGTTGTCTTGAAACAAACGTTACCAATTTAAAAGAACTGCAATCATGCAAAGGATGTTCTCTGACTGAAATGGAGTTAAGCTAGAAATCAATAACAGAAAAACAAGCGAAAATACTCAAACATGGTCAAAGAACAAGCCTTAAAGTAAATTAGAAAACATTTTGAACTGCGGGAAAATAAAAATACAACATATCAAAATTTGTGAGACACAATAAAAGCAGTGCTTGTAGACAGTTTATAACATTAAATACTAATATTAGAGTAGAAGAAAGGTCTCAACTCATAATCTAGACTCCTGCTTCGAGAAACTAGAAAAACAAGAACAAAATAAACACAAATCAAGCAGAAGAGAAGAAATAATAAAAATAAGAGCAGCAATCAATGATTTGGAAACATAAAAACAATAGTGAAAGTCAGTGAAACCAAAAATTGGTTCTTTAAAAAGAACAATAAAATTGATAAACCTCTAGCAAGACAGACAAAGAATAGGAAAGAGAAGGCAAAAGTTAATAATATCAGAAATAAAATACGGAATATCACTGAAAACCTCACAGACATTAAGAGGATAACGAATACTATGAACAACTAACGCTAGGCACATAAATCTGACAACTTGTATAATGGTCCAATTCTTCAAAACCCAAAAACTATTTGAATTCACCCACGATGAACTAGATAACCTAAGTAGTCCTATAACTACTAAAGAAATTGAATTCATAGTTTAAAACCTTCCAAAAAGGAAATTTTCAGGGACCTTCAAGATGGCAGAGGAGTAAGACATAGAGATCACCTTCCTTCTCACAAATGCGTCAAAAATACATCTACAGTGGAACATCTCCTACAGAACACCTACTGAATGCTGGCAGAAGACCTCAGACTTCCCAAAAGGCAAGAAAATCACCGCATACCTGGGTAGGGCAAAAGAAAAAAGAAAAAACAGAGATAAAAGTATAGGGACAGGACCTGCACCTCTGGGAAAGAGCTGTGAAGGAGGAAAAGTTTCCACACATTAGGGAGCCCCTTCACTGGAGGAGACGGGGGGTGGACAGGGGCGAATCTTCAGAGCCATGGAGGAGAGTGCAACAACAGAGGTACAGAAGGCAAAGCAGAGAGATTCCCACACAGAGGATCACTGCCGACCAGCACTCACCAACCCAAGAGGCTTGTCTGCTCACCGCCGGGGTGGGTGGGGGATGGGGGCTGAGGCTCGGGCTTTGGAGGTCAGATCCCAGGGAGAGGACTGGGGTTGGCTGTGTGAACACAGCCTGAAGGGGGCTAGTGCGCCACAGGTAGCCAAGAGGGAGTCCGGAAAAAGTCTGGACCTGCCTAGGAGGCAAAAGACCATTGTTTTGGGGTACATGATGCCCACAGAAGACAGAGCACCACCTAAAAAAGCTCCAGAGATGGGCATGAGACACAGCTATCAGCTCAGACCCCAGAGACGGGCATGAAATGCTAACACTACTGCTGCAGCCACAAAGAATTCTGTGCGCAAGCACAAGCCACAATCCACACCCCTCCAGGAGCCTGCACAGCACACCACTGCCAGGGTCCCATGATCCAGGGACAAGTTCCCCGGGAGAACACAAAGCATGCTTCAGGCTGCTGCAATGTCATGCCGGACTCTGCCGCTGCAGGCTCCCCCAACATTCCAATTATGACAACTGTACCTCTCCATCCCCATGTCCTGAATGAGCAAGAGCCCCCTAATCAGCTGCTGCTTTTAATCCTCTCTGGGTGGGAACAGATGCCTGAGAGCGACCTACACGCAGAGGTGGAGGCAAATCCAAAGCTGAACACCAGGAGCTGTGCGAACAAAAAAGAGAAAGGGAAATTTCTCCTAGCAGCCTCCAGAGCAGCGGATTAAATCCCCACAATCAACTTGATGTAGCCTGCATCTGTAGAATACCTGAATAAACAATGAATCACCTCAAAATTGAGGCTCTGAACTTTGGGAGCAACAGTAGACTCAGGGTTTGCTGTCTGTGACTGAATTGTTTCTGATTTTTACATTTATCATACTACAGTTTTTAGTGCTTGTTATCATTGGTGGATTTGTTTATTGGTTTGGTTGCTCTCCTCTTCTGTTTGTTTTTATTTATTATTATGTCTACCTTTTTTCTCCCTTTTCTTCTGAGTCATCTGGCTGACACGGCCTTCGTGCTCCGGTCTGGTGTCAGACCTGAGCTTCTTAGGAGTGAGAACCAGTTCAGAACACTGAACCACCGCATACCTCCTGGCCCCACGTAATATCAATCGGCAAGAGCTCTCCCAGAGATCTCCATCTCAATGCTAAGACTGAGCTCCACCCAACGGCCAGCAAGCTCCAGTGCTGGACACCCCATACCAAACAACTAGCAAAACAGGAACAAAATACCACCCATTAGCAGAGAGGCTGCCTAAATCATACTAAGTTCACCGATGCCCCAAAACACACCACCAGACACAGGCCTGCCCACCAGAAAGACAAGATCCAGCACCCCCGCCCCACCAGAACACAGGCACCAGTCCCCTCCAGCAGGAAGCCTACACAAGCCACTGAACCAACCTAACCCAACTGGGGGCAGACACCAAAAACAAAGGGAACTACGAACCTGCAGTCTGCAAAAAGGAGACCCCAAACAGAGTAAGGTAAACAAAATAAGAAGACAGAGAACTATGCAGCAGATGAAGGAGCAAGGTAAAAACCCACCAGACCAAAGAAACGAAGAGGGAATAGGCAGCCTACCTGAAAAAGAATTCAGAGTAATGTTAGTAAAGATGATCCAAAATCTTGGAAAAAGAATGCAGAAAATACAAGAAACATTTAACAAGGACCTAGAAGAACTAAAGAGTGAACAAACAATGATGAACAACACAAATAAATGAAATTAAAAATTCTCTAGAAGGAATCAATAGCAGACCAACTGAGGCAGAAGAACGGATAAGTGATCTGGAAGATAAAATAGTGGAAATAACTACCGCAGAGCAGAATAAAGAAAAAAGATTGAAAAGAATTGAGGTCAGTCTCAGAGACCTCAGGGACAACATTAAACACACCATTTGAATTATAGGGGTCCCAGAAGAAGAAGAGAAGAAGAAAGGGACTGAGAAAATAGTTGAAGAGATTACAGTTGAAAATTTCCGTAACATAGGAAAAGAAATAATCAAGTCCAGAAAGCACAGAGAGTCCCATACAAGATAAATCCAAGGAGAAACAAGCCAAGACACATATTATTCAAACTAAAAAATATTAAACACAAAGAAAAAATATTAAAAGCAGCAAAGGAAAAACAATAAATAACACACAAGGGAATCCTCATGAGGTGAACAGCTGATCTTTCAGCAGAAACTCTCCAAGCCAGAAGGGTGTGGCAGGACATATTTAAAGTGACGAAAGGGAAAAACCTAAAACCAAGATTACTCTACCCAGCAAGGATCTCATTCAGATTCCACGGAGAAATTAAAACCTTTACAGACAAGCAAAAGTTAAGAGAATTAAGCACCACCAAACTAGCTTGACAACAAATACTAAAGGAACTACTTTAGGCAGGAAACACAACAGAAGGAAAAGACCTACAATAACAATCCCAAAACAATTAAGAAAATGGTCATAGGAACATACATATCGATAATTACCTTAAATGTAAATGGATTAAATGCTCCAACCAAAAGACATCGACTGGCTGAATGGATACAAAAACAAGACCATATATATGCTGTCTACAAGAGACCCACTTCAGACCTGGGGACACATATAGACTGAAAGTGAGGGGACAGAAAAAGATATTCCATGCAAATGGAAATCAAAAGAAAGCTGGAGTAGCAATTTTCGTATCAGACAAAACAGACTTTAAAATAAAGACTATTACAAGAGACAAAGAAGGATACTACATAACGATCAAGGAATCAAACCAAGAAGAAGATGTAACACTGTAAATATTTATGCACCCAACATAGGAGCACCTCAATACATAAGGCAAATGCTAACAGTCATCAAAGAGGAAAATGACAGTAATACAATCATAGCAGGGGACTTTAACACCCCACTTTCATCAACAGACAGATCATCCAAAATGAAAATAAATAAGGAAAAACAAGCTTTAAATGACACATTAAACAAGATGGACTTAATTGATATTTATAGGACATTCCATCCAAAAACAACAGAATACACTTTTTTCTCAAGTGCTCATGGAACATTCTCCAGGATACATCATATCTTGGGTCACAAATCAAGCCCTGATAAATTTAAGGAAATTGAAATCGTATCCAGTATCTTGTCCAACCACAACACTATGAGACTAGATATCAATTATGGAAAAAATCTGTAAAAAATACAAACACATGGAGGGTAAACAATACACTACTAAATAACCAAGAGATCACTGAAGAAATCAAAGAGGAAATCACAAAATACCTAAACAAATGACAGTGAAAATGTGACAACCCAAAACCTATGGGATGCAGCAAAAGCAGTTCTAAGAGGGAATTTTAGAGCAATACAATCCTACCTCAAGAAACAAGGAAAGTCTCTCAAATAACCAACCTAACCTTACACCTAAAGCAACTAGAGAAAGAGGAACAAAAAATACCCAAAGTTAGCAGAAGAAAAGCTATCATAAAGATCAGACCAGAAATAAATGAAATAGAAATGAAGGAAGCAATAGCAAAGATCAAAAAACTAAAACCTGGTTCTTTGAGAAGATAAACAAAATTGATAAACCATTATCCAGACTCATCAAGAAAAAAAGGGAGAAGATTCAAATCAACAGAATTAGAAATGAAAAAGGAGAAGAAACAACTGATACTGCAGAAATACAAAGGATCATGAGAGATTACTACAGGCAACTATATGCCAATAAAATGGACAGCCAGGAAGAAATGGACACATTCTTAGAAAAGCACAACCTTCTGAGACTGAACCAGGAAGAAATAGAAAATATAAACAGACTAATCACAAGCACTGAAATTGAAACTGTGATTAAAAAACTTCCAACAAACAAAAGTCCAGGACCAGATGGCTTCACAGGCAAATTCCATCAAACATTTAGAGAAGAGCTAACTCCTATCTTTCTCAAACTCTTCCAAAATATAGCAGAGGTTGGAACACTCCCAAACTCATTCTACGAGGCCACCATCACCCTGATACCAAAACCAGACAAAGATGTCACAAAAAAAAGAAAACTATAGGCCCTTAACACTGATGAACATAGATGCAAAAATGCTCAACAAAATACTAGCAAACAGAATCCAACAGCACATTAAAAGGATCATACACCATGATCAAGCGGGGTTTATCCCAGGAATTCAAGGATTCTTCAATATACACAAATCAATCAATGTGATATACCATATTAACAAATTGAAGGATAAAAACCATATGATATCTCAATAGATGCAGGAAAAGCTTTTGACAAAATTCAACGCCCATTTATGATAAAAAAAACCCTCCAGAAAGTGGGTATAGAGAGAACCTATCTCAACATAAGAAAGGGCATATATGACGAACCCACAGCCAACATTGTTCTCAATGGAGAAAAACTGAAAGCATTTCCACTAAGATCAGGAACAAGATAAGGTTGCCCAATCTCACCACTATTATTCCACATAGTTTTGAAGTTTTAGACACAGCAATCAGAGAAGAAAAATAAATAAAAGGAATCGAAATTGGAAAAGAAGAAGAAAAACTGTCACTGTTTGCAGATGACATGATACTATACACAGAGAATCCTAAAGATACTATCAGAAAACTACTAGAGCTAATCAATGAATCTGGTAAAGTAGCAGGATACAAAATTAATGCACAGAAATATTTTGCATTCCTATACACTAATGATGAAAAATATGAAAAATAAATTAAGGAAACACTCCCATTTACCACTGCAACATAAACAGTCAAATACAAAAGACCTGTATGCAAAAAACTATAAGACACTGATGAAAGAAATTAAAGATGATACAAACAGATGGAGAGATATACCATGTTTTTAGTTTGGAAGAATCAACATTGTGAAAATGACTATACTACCCAAAGCAATCTACAGATACAGTGCAATCTATATCAAACTACCACTGGCATTTTTCACAGAACTAGAACAAAAAAAATTTCACAATTGGTATGGAAACACAAAAGACCCCGAATAGCTAAAGCAATCTTGGGAAAGAAAAACGGAGCTGGAGGAATCAGGCTCCCTGACTTCAGACTATACTACAAAGCTACAGTAATCAAGACAGTATGGTATGGGCTGAAAAACACAAATATAGATCAATGGAACAGGATAGAAAGCCCACAGATAAACCCACACACCCATGGCCACCTTATTTTTGATAAAGGAGTCAAGAATATACAATGGAAAAAAGACGGCCTCTTCAATAAGTGGAGCTGGGAAAACTGGACAGCTACGTGTAAAAGAATGAATTTAAAACACTCCCTTACACCATACACTAAAATAAACTCAAAATTCATTAAAGACCTAAATGTAAGACCAGATACTGTAAAACTCTTAGAGGAAAACATAGGAAGAACACTCTTTGACATAAATCACAGCAAGACCTTTTTTGACCCACCTTCTAGAGTAATAGAGATTAAAAACAAAAATAAACAAATGGGACCTAATGAAACTTAAAAGCTTCTGCACAGCAAAGGAAATCATGAACAAGACGAAAAGACCACCCTCAAAATGGGAGAAAGTGTTTTCAAATAAAGAAACAGACAAAGGATTAATCTCCAAAATATGCAAGCAGCTCATGCACTGCAACATCAAAAAGAAAGCAAACAATGCAATCCAAAAAAGGGCAGAAGACCTAAACAGACATTTCTCCAAAGAAGATATACAGATTGCCAACAAACACAGGAAAGGATGCTCAAGAACACTAATCATTAGAGAAATGCAAATCAAAACCACAATGAGGTATTACTTCACACCAGTAAGAATGGCCATCATCAAAAAATCTATAAACAATATATGCTGGAGAGGGTGTGGAGAAAAGGGAACCCTCTTGCACTGTTGATGGAATGTAAATTGATAGAGCTACTACGGAGAATAGTACGGAGGTTCCTTAAAAAACTAAAAATAGAACTACCATATGACCCAGCAATCCCACTACTGAGCATATACCCTGATGAAACCATAATTCAAAAAGAGACATGTACCACAATGTTTATTACAGCACTATTTACAATAGCCAGGACATGGAACCAACCTAAGTGTTCATCAACAGATGAATGGATAAAGAAGATGTGGCACATATATATAATGGAATATTACTCAGCCATAAAAAGAAAGGAAATTGAGTTATTTGTAGTGAGATGGACAGATCTAGAGTCTGTCGTACACAGTGAAGTAAGTCAGAAAGAGTAAAACAAATACTGGATGCTAACACATATATATGGAATCTCAAAAAAAAAAAAAAAAAGGTTCTGCTGAGCCTAGGGGCAGGACAGGAATGACACAGACATAGAGAATGAACTTGAGGACACGGGGAGGGGAAGGGTAAGCCGGGACAAAGTGAGGGAGTAGCACTGATATATATACACTACCAAATGTAAAATAGATAGCTAGTGGAATACAGCTGCATCACACAGGGAGATCAGTTCTGTACTTTGTGTCCCCCTAGAGGGGTGGGATAGGGTGGGTGGGAGGCAGACGCAACAGAGAGGGGATACGAAAAGATATGTATATGTATAGCAGATTCACTTTGTTATACAGCAGCAACTAACACAACATTTTAAAGCAATTATACTCCTATAAAGATGTTTTAAAAAACAAAAGAAAGTAAACCAGTCAAAGAAAAACAAAACTGTGTGATTCCACATATATGAGGTATCGAAAACAGTCAGATTAATAGAATCAAAGAGTGGAATGGTGGTGTCCAGGGGATGGGGAGAGGGAGGAATGGTAGTTACTAACTAATTGACATAAAGTTTCAGTTAAGCAAGATGAATAAGCTCTGGAGATGTACTCTACAACTTTGTATCTATAGTCAACAATACTGTATCATATCCTTAAACTTTATTAAGAATGTAGATCTCATGTTAATTGTTCTTACCAAAAGAAAAAGTCAATAAAGTTTTTTTAAAAACTCCAAAAAAAAAAAGAAAAGAAATTTTCAGGTCTATATTGTTTTACTGGCAAATTCTACAAAATATTTAAAAAGAAATAACATCAATTCTACACACTTCTACAGAAAAAAAAAATCATCTATGTTTTTCCAAGACTCATTTGGAAGTCATTTCTACATGATCACATCAAATAGTAAATGTCAGAACCCTGAAAATTACATGAAAAGTATACACACTCATGTATAAATGCTGACAGGCAGAGATGACTGAGAATTACAATGTCTCTGAGCTTTATCATTTCATCCATATAAACATGAGCTTGAAATTTCTATATCTCACAGTTAAAATCTAGCTGTGTTACAATTAACTCAATGCATAAAATAATTCGTAACTTTGTTTCAGTAAATCACCCTTTGTAGACATTATATGTGCATTTTTTTATGCATCCAGGAGATGGGGAGGACAGAAACGCAAATTAATGAGACAGAGAGAAACAGCAAAGACGATTAAATAGTGTGTTTGATTCCCAACCATTCTACTCATTGACACATACTCAGGCGTGAGCATTAGATAGAAAACATGACTCTGCTGTTTCCTCAGTTGGCCTCAGTTCTTGAGTGTCTCCTGTAAAGTGAGCAACTCTCCTTTTGAGTGCATGTATGTAGTAAGCAAAAGATGTAACTCTATTCTACATGATTCTTAGAGCTTATATTAACCTAGAAACATGATGCACATCTGAGCATTTATTTACATGATCAGAGATTTTAAGAAGTGAACAAAATGGCACCATAATAAATAACTCCGAGAAACAGGAGAAGAAATGCTGATATGACACTAAGGGAATGACCACATGTACTATAATATACTACATGACAATGAATATGAGCTGAGAAAAGAAGGAGGAGAGAGGCTTTGGCAATCAAAGAGCACAATAGAGTAAGACAAACAAAGGCAAGTCGTGGTGATCATAGGAGAACACAAGTGCGCTACAGGGCAGACCACTGGTGATAAGCAAGCACACTAAATGAAAACATTAAATCCTCTCTGGATGAAAATTTCAATCTATCCACTACCGGAGACAGCTTGTCTATTACACAAACCACTTTGACTAAATATGAAAGTATGTGATATTTTCCATCGTTGGGAGCTCTAATTAAATCATTGCTTAAGGTGTGCACTACAACACATTTCTAAGAGTTAAAAGTTATACTGATTATTGATCAATTAATCCTATAAACATTTTAATACATATTTTGTTTACTAACAGGTAACAAACAAATAGTTGAAATTCTTGTTTTAGGAACTTCACCAGAACCAAAGATTGCAAAGAGGCCCAAGGCTTGTCTTGCTTATTCACACTCAGTTCACTTATTTCCCTTGAAAAACCGATTTGACAGAGTAGATTATTTCTTCCCCTTTGAAAACTCTATTCTTCATTTCCTAAGACTTTAAACAACATTCTGAATTGAAAAGTGTGTTCTTTTTCCTATAGGTATACATGCACCCTAAACATGCAGATTTCAATCAAAAATACCCTCCAGTTGATGACATATCATTATCAGAGCAGATATAATCTCAGACTTTTTGGGTGTGCATTTCTTTCATCTGTTATAAAAGATAACAGATAAGTTATCTGTCCCATCCCTATCTCCACCATGTATTAAAGTGTACCCTTCTAAACTTCCTTCCATTATTTTACTCTTATATATTCATCAAAATATATTAAATTATATTTGGGTAAAGAATCTGTATCCAGATGAAAAGACAGGTTTTCTTGTAAGCTATTATTTCCAAATGAGATCTTAGTTCATTAAGAGGTAAAAAACTTACTAGTTTGAGTAGTATTATGTATGCTCTTAGTTTGTGGGCTTTTTTTTCTTCGTTAGTCTGTAACTCTGTCTAGTATGTTTTTAGTTCCAGCAATGATTTAACATGGGATCTTACCAGATAACTCCAAAGCAATAAACAACTATTTTATAGTTTTCTTAAGCATTTGTATATGCATAAAAATATATACAATTACGTGTGCATGCTTGTAAAATAAATACATCTACGCATTTCACTGGACTTCCTACTTTCATTCAATGTTGGATTTGCAAATCCACCCATGCTGATAAATGTAGTTCTGTTTAACTTATTTCTATGTATGCTTTGTACAGTATTCTATGACTATGAATTTTGTCTGTCCATTCAATCACTGATCATCCTTTAAGATAGGACATTGGACTCTCATGGTAATATAGGCAATACTTCAATGACATACATATGCATGTTGCCTTTATAATTCTAAATTTGTCTTAGAAGTCAAACACTGGGTTCATCTCTTGCAGTTTCTTTCTTTTCCAAGATCTTATTCCTTTAATTTTTCATTTCCTTGTAGCTCTCTGCTGCTTTCAAGGAGATATTGTTTAAGATTTTATCCAAATTTTTTTATTATTCTCAATGAAATCATGGTTGGTAAATTACCTTGCCCACAGTTACCTCGAAGCCCCATTTATTCCTCACATACTAATTCTTCCTTATACCTGATGTTTTACTTTTTTTTTTTTTTTCTTGCGGTACACGGGCCTCTCACTGCTGTGGCCTCTCCCGTTGCGGAGCACAGGCTCCCGACGCGCAGGCTCAGTGGCCATGGCTCACGGGCCCAGCCGCTCTGCGGCATGTGGGATCTTCCCGGACCGGGGCACGAACCTGGGACCCCTGCATTGGCAGGCGGACTCTCAACCACTGCGCCACCAGGGAAGCCCTGATGTTTTACTTTTAATTAACTGTCTTGCTCCGTCTAAATTTTCCTAGCAGAATAGTAGTATTAGACATAATAGCGGAAGCAACATGATTCACAAAGAACTTACTTATTCACCCTGACCAAGTCATGAAAGGTACAGCAGAACTTCAGTATCCAAGAAGTTCTAGAGTGGTCAGGCTTGCTACAGACCTTTTTAACCTATAATCCAGACTACAACCACGATGATCTTAAATTCTTTCCCAAATCCAGCCCCAGACTTCTTCCAAAGTGAAACTACCTAGATCACAGTTGCTCAACTTCTGATAAAAATCACTATTGACTTCATTTGCTTGAGTTACTCTGCTTCTCTACAATATCTTGCTGACCCGTGCATATCCTCCTGAATTTAGTGTAATAATTTATTACTTTTAACTTAAACTGATACATTTCCCTTTTTTAATAGATTTCTCTTCTGATCCCTACTACCCAATATTTCAATATTTTCCACAATTCCTATTTGTTTCCTTCAGAGCAGTTATCACAACTTCCAATGATATATTTTTCTTTTTTTTTTTTTTGTCTTTCTCCCCTACTAGAATAAACTCCATGAAGGAAAGAATCATGTCTGTCTAGAGATGCCATTGTATCTCTAGCATTTAAAAAAATCATCTGGTTTGCAAGGCAGAAATAGAGACACAGATGTAGAAAACAAACATATGGACACCAAGGGGGGAAAGTGGGGGGGTGGTGTGATGAATTGGGAGATTGGGACTGACATATATACACTAATATGTATAAAATAGATAACTAATAAGAACCTGCTGTATAAAAAATAAAATTCAAAAAAAATTATCTCGTGCAAAAAGGACTCTAAGTAAATATTTCTTGAGTTATTTCATGTGTTTTCACTTGTCAGTGCTGTGGATTTCAAGGTAGATTTTAAGGTCAATGAAAAAAAATAAAACTGAAGCCGAAACACCCTTTTAAAGTACGTACTATGTACCAAACACTTTACTTAAGGTGTTTTATTTATTATTATAAAACCATGTAATGTAGGTATCATGATCCCCATTTTATAGATGAAGAAATTAAGATACAGGGAAATTAAGTAAATTCTATAAATTTAGCTGCTGATGGCAGAGATGAATTTTAATCCCATTTCCATTTGATTCTGAACTCAGACCTATCTACTGTACCACACTGCCCTAGGGGGAGCACTTCTGATTTATAGATAGCTTTAGATAATCTTCACAAACCCTGCAATTTAAATGCATGTATATGTATCGCTGAGTCACTTTGCTGTGCACCCGAAACTAGCACAACATTGCTGATCAACTATATTCCAATATAAAATAAAAATTTTAAAAAGAAAACAGAAAAAAAAATTTTTAAGCCTATAATGAATGAAAAAAATAAAGTTCTTTGAACTCCAGTGTGCTCCTCTGCCTTATCTCTCCATGTGCTAGAATGCACATTCAGGAAACAAGCAATTCCTGTCGGAAGTACTGCATTCACATTATTTGTGTTTCAATGTCCTTGTCACGAAACTGTCTGGAATTATGATTAAATATCATTACCCTTAAAGACATCTCATCTCCATAAATTTTATATCTAAATTATTGGGATGTATTCAATTTACAGATGTCACTTCCAATATATATATAAAACTGATGTTTTTCTGGATTACTGGGTCACTGAAACTGAGTGAACTACCTGTTTTTCTAATATGTGGGAAAAGAATATATCAAAAGTAACCATGGCATATAATAATAGGTGGGACCTAAGCTGTTGTAGGGCCAACATATTTAATGCTCAGAGGTGGAACCTAAGGTCCAAAGAGATTAAATAATTGGCACAATGCTAAGCAGCTTGCTAATGGCATAGCTAGCAGCATTCTAATCACTTTATAACATACATACCACTTATTAGTTCCTGTTTCCCAAGTGAACGGTTCATAAATAATAAATTATAATGTTTCATCCTAAGAGATTTATGATTTCTTTCTTACTGACTATGCCTAATTCTCCTTTTCCTTAGTTCCAATACCTAAATTCTCATTAAGTGCTTCGTTCTGTAACTTAACTTTTCAATACAACATTCATTAGTTACACTAATTGGACAATGCATTATTATTCTCCAAGGAGCAAATTCTTTTTCATTTCAGTAGCTAGGAAATGGAAACCCCGAGTAAACTTACTGGGCTTTTTATGATAAAAGTTTGGATGTGTGATTTATATAATCTAGGAATCTTAAAAATAATCATACTTGGCAATCTCAAATTTACCCCAGTATTCATACATGAATTCAACCAAACATTTATTGAGCATCTACATGCTGCAGTAATTTACTCATACAAAGATGAGTAGTTTATATTCTTTGCCAACAAGTTCACTCACAGATTAGTGGAGTAAACATACATAGACATAATATTATGTAATAATATATAAGAACTTCCTGGAAAAGTATAGCCCAAATTATGTACACAATTTTTTTTCTTTTCAGCTTTAAGAGATATAATTGACAAATAGAAATTGTATATATTTAAGGTATACAACTTGATGTTTTGATGTAAGTATACATAGTGAAATGACACCATAATCAAGCTAATTAATATATTCATCATGTCACATAGTTACCATTTATGTGGGGCAGCTTGGGCGGGGGGGGCAAATACTTAGGATCTACCCTCTTACCAAATTTCAAGTACACAATACAGTATTGTTACCTATAGTCACCATGCTATACTTTAGAGCTCCAGAACTTATTCATCTTACATAACTGAAACTTTGTAGCCTTTGGTCAGTATCTCCTCATTTTCCCTTCCCCTCAACCCTTGGCAACCTACTCTGTGTGTCTATGAAAGCACTTCTGTGACTCCACATATAAGTGAGGTCATGTATTACTTAACTTTCTGTGTCTGGCTTATTTCACCTAGCATAATGTCCTCCAGGATCATGCATGTTGCCACAAACAGCAGAATTTTGTTCTGGTGAATAATATTCCATTGTGTGTGTGTGTGTAAATGTGTGTCACATTTTCTTGATCCATTCATCTATCAATAGATATTAAGGTTGTTTTCACATCTTTGCTATTGAAAATAATGTTGCAATGAACATGGGAGTCCAGATATCTTTTTGATATCCTGTTTTCATTTCCTTTGGATATATACCCAGAAGTGGGATTGCTGGATCATATGGTAGTTCTATTTTTAACTTTTTGAGGAACCTCCATACTTTTTTCTGTGATAGCTATACCAATTTACAATCCCACCATTAGTGCATCAGGATTCCTTTTTCTACACAGCCTCATCAATACTTGTTACCATTTGTCTTCTGCTAATAGTCACTCTAACAGATGCGAGGTTATATCTCATTGTAGTTTTGATTTGGATACCCCTGATAATTAGGGATGCTGATTACCTTTTCATATATCTGTTGATTTTTGTATGTCTTCTTTTGAGAAATGTGTATTCAGGTCTTTTGTCTACTTTTTTGTCAGGGTTTTGTTGGGTTTTTTTTTTTCTATTGAGTTTATGAGTTCCTTATGTATGTTGGATAATTAACCCTTTATCAGATACATGGTTTGCAAATATTTTCTCCTACTCCATAGGTTGCTTTTTCACTCTATTGTTTCTTCTGCAGTTGTTTGTTTCAGAAGATTTTTAGTTTGATGCAATCCTGTGCGTCTATTTTTACTTTTGTTGCTTGTGATTTTGTGATCATATTAAAAAAAAAATCACTGTCCAGACCAATGTCAAGAAGCTTTTTCCTATGTTTTCTTCTAGGAGTTTTACAGTTTCTATCTCATGTTTAAGTCTTTAATCCATTTTAAATTGATTTTTTAATACAGTATGAGATAGGATCCAATGTCATTCTTCTTCATGTGGATATCCAGTTTTCCCAACACCATTTTTTTGGACTTATTGTGGCACTGTTGTCAAAGGTCAGTTGATCACACATTCATTATTTATGGGCTCTCTATTCTGTTCCATTGATTTATATGTCTGGTTTTGTATCAATGCCATACTATTTTGATTACTCTAGAAGTGTAGTTTGAAATCAGCAAGTGTGATACCTCCAGTTTTGTTCTTCTTGTTCAAGATTGCCTTGACTATTTGGGGCATTTTGCAGTTCCATTTGAATTTTAGGACTTTTTTTCTATTTCTGGAAAGAATGCCTTTGGGGTTTTGATAGAGGTTACAATGAATCTGTAGATCTCACTGGGTAATATGAGCTTTTTTTTTTTTTTTTTTTTTTTTTTATTTTTCCAATTTTGATTTTTTTTTTTTAACATCTTTATTGGGGTATAATTGCTTTACAATAGTGTGTTAGTTTCTGCTTTATAACAAAGTGAATCAGCTATACATATACATATGCTCCCATGTGTCTTCCCTCTTGCGTCTCCCTCCCTCCCACTCTCCCCATCCCACCCCTCCAGGCTGTCCCAAAGCCCCGAGCTAATATCCCTGTGCCTTGCAGCTGCTTCCCCCTACCTTACTACGTTTGTTAGTGTGTATATGTCCATGACTCTCTCTCGCCCTGTCAAAACTCACCCTTCCCCCTCCCCATATCCTCAAGTCCGTTCTCCAGTAGGTCTGCGCCTCTATTCCTGTCTTATCCCTAGGTTCTTCATGACATTTTTTTTCCTTAAATTCCATATATATGTGTTAGCATACGGTATTTGTCTTTTTCTTTCTGACTTACTTCACTCTGTATGACAGACTCTAGGTCTATCCATCTCATTACAAATAACTCAATTTCATTTCTTTTTAAGGCTGAGTAATATTCCATTGTGTATATGTGCCACATCTCCTTTATCCATTCGTCCGATGGTGGGCGCTTAGGTTCTTTCCATCTCCGGGCTATTGTAAATAGAGCTGCAATGAACATTTTGGTACATGACTCTTTTTGAATTTTGGTTTTCTCAGGGTATATGCCCAGTAGTGGGATTGCTGGGTCATATGGTAATTCTATTTGTAGTTTTTTAAGGAACCTCCATACTGTTCTCCACAGTGGCTGAACCAATTCACATTCCCACCAGCAGTGCAAGAGTGTCCCCTTTTCTCCACACCCTCTCCAGCATTTATTGTTTCTAGATTTTTTGATGATGGCCATTCTGACTGGTGTGAGATGATATCTCATTGTAGTTTTGATTTGCATTTCTCTAATGATTAATGATGTTGAGCATTCTTTCATGTGTTTGTTGGCATTCTGTATATCTTCTTTGGAGAAATGTCTGTTTAGGTCTTCTGCCCATTTTTGGATGGGGTTGTTTGTTTTTTTGTTATTGAGCTGCATGAGCTGCTTGTAAATTTTGGAGATTAATCCTTTGTCAGTTGCTTCATTTGCAAATGTTTTCTCCCATTCTGAGGGTTGTCTTTTGGTCTTGATTATGGTTTCCTTTGCTGTGCAAAAGCTTTGAAGTTTCATTAGGTCCCATTTGTTTATTTTTGTTTTTATTTCCATTACTCTAGGAGGTGGGTCAGAAAGGATCTTGCTGTGATTTATGTCATAGAGTGTTCTTCCTATGTTTCCCTCTAAGAGTTTGATAGTTTCTGGCCTTACATTTAGGTCTTTAATCCATTTTGAGCTTATTTTTGTGTATGGTGTTAGGGAGTGATCTAATCTCATACTTTTACATGTACCTGTCCAGTTTTCCCAGCACCATTTATTGAAGAGGCTGTCCTTTCTCCACTGTACATTCCTGCCTCCTTTATCAAAGATAAGGTGTCCATATGTGCGTGGGTTTATCTCTGGGCTTTCTATCCTGTTCCACTGATCTATCTTTCTGTTTTTGTGCCAGTACCATACTGTCTTGATTACTGTAGCTTTGTAGTATAGTCTGAAGTCAGGGAGCCTGATTCCTCCAGCTCCTTTTTTCATTCTCATGATTGCTTTGGCTATTCGGGGTCTTTTGTGTTTCCATACAAATTGCGAAATTTTTTGTTCTAGTTCTGTGAAAAATGCCAGTGGTAGTTTGATAGGGATTGCATTGAATCTGTAGATTGCTTTAGGTAGTAGAGTCATTTTCACAATGTTGATTCTTCCCATCCAAGAACATGGTATATCTCTCCATCTATTTGTATCATCTTTAATTTCTTTCATCAGTGTCTTATAATTTTCTGCATACAGGTCTTTCGTATCCTTAGGTAGGTTTATTCCTAGATATTTTATTCTTTTGTTGCAATGGTAAATGGGAGTGTTTTCTTGATTTCACTTTCAGATTTTTCATCATTAGTATATAGGAATGCCAGAGATTTCTGTGCATTAATTTTGTATCCTGCTACTTTACCAAATTCATTGATTAGCTCTAGTAGTTTTCTGGTAGCATCTTTAGGATTCTCTATGTATAGTATCATGTCATCTGCAAACAGTGACAGCTTTACTTCTTCTTTTCCGATTTGGATTCCTTTTATTTCCTTTTCTTCTCTGATTGCTGTGGCTAAAACTTCCAAAACTATGTTGAATAAGAGTGGTGAGAGTGGGCAACCTTGTCTTGTTCCTGATCTTAGTGGAAATGCTTTCAGTTTTTCACCATTGAGGATGATGTTTGCTGTGGGCTTGTCATATATGGCCTTTATTATGTTGAGGAAAGTTCCCTCTATGCCTACTTTCTGCAGGGTTTTTATCATAAATGGGTGTTGAATTTTGTCGAAAGCTTTCTCTGCATCTATTGAGATGATCATATGGTTTTTCTCCTTCAATTTGTTAATATGGTTTATCACATTGATAGATTTGCGTATATTGAAGAATCCTTGCATTCCTGGAATAAACCCAATATGAGCTTTTTAACATTCCTAATTCTTCCAATCCATGAACACAGGAGGTCTTTCCATTTATCTGTGTCCTTTTTAAATTCCTACATCAAAATTTTCTAATTTTTAGTGTGCAAATATTTCACCAATTTGGTTACATTTATTCCTTTTATCAGATATTTACATCTACCTTCATCACTAAATTTGGCTTTTAATTTCTTTTCTCAAATAGGTATTCTTAGTTTGATCACAGTGTATACTGGGTTCATAGCATGAGTTAAAGATTATTTTTTCTGTATCTGTACTCCAGAAGATTTTCAGTAATACTGCTAATCATGTCTCTTGAATGTTTGGTAGAAGGCACCCACAAAGCTTGCTTTTATATTTTTATGACTTTGCCCTTCAGATTAAATTTCCCTAATAGTTATAGGTTTATTCCTGCTATTTCTCAAGTCAATCTTGATGTAGTATTCTTCTAGCGTTTTATTGTTTGTTTCAAATTATTTGGAGTAGAATCGCTTGTAGAATTCTCTACATTTTTACTATCCATTCAAATATATAGTTTTTTTCATTCCATCCATTCATTCATTCATTTTTTCCCTTAAGTTGATCAACACTATCAGAGATTTATCACTTTAATGGGTTCTTCAAGAAGTCACTTACAGTTTTTTGATCCTCTTTATTATAATTTTGTTTTCTATTTTATTGATATTTGATTTTTGTTCATTATCTTCTCTTCTATTTTCTTTAAATTCATTCTTTTTTATTTTCTGACCTCTGAAGTACTAACCTCATTAAGTTTTAGCCTTTTTTTCCAATGTAAACAATTAAAGTATAAACTGTTCTCAAATACCACTTTTGGTATTTAACTGTCATTCAGGTTTATGTATTTTTTTATTTCCATTATGATTCCCTATTTGACCTATGGATTAGTTATTCATTTGTTTTTAATTTCAAAAAGTCTGGTTCTCTTCTTAGTAATTACTCTCTTATGTCAGTCTTGCAAGCTTTATAATTCTTTTTTATTGTTCTACCACTTCTTGGCACTGAGTCCTTTTCCCTAGTCTCTCCTTTTATTTTTTGATTGAAGTTCCAAGAACTCAGGGAAAAAAATTCTTAAGAGGTTTTCAAAATGTTGACAACTAAAGAGTAGAAAAGATCCTCAGGAAAAAACCCAAAAGTAGAGAAGTGTGTTTTCAATACTATTTTCTGAAAACAGCAGGGATAGTATTTATGGATAAGCGTCCCCCTCCCCTCCCCCACCCCCCACTCCACCAGGAACAGAGAAACACAATTTCTCCATAAATGCCTGATGACAGAGTTCCTCTTTTTCACAATACCCCTTAGACTCATGCGTTGCTTATGGTTGGAAATTACAATGAGGGTCTATAAAACACACTGAGTTTTAGAATATCATTCTTTTTTTTTTTTTTTCCGGTACGTGGGCCTCTCACTGCTGTGGCCTCTCCCGCTGCGGAGCACGAGCACAGGCTCCGGACGCGCAGGCCCAGTGGCCATGGCCCACGGGCCCAGCCGCTCTGCGGCACGTGGGATCCTCCAGGACCGGGGCACGAACCCGCATCCCCCGCATCAGCAGGCGGACTCTCAACCACTGCACCACCAGGGAAGCACCTGAATATCATTCTTTATTTGACATAACTGCTACGATGGCTCAGGATCTGTGTGTTGTAAACTTTAGGGATGTTAGGTCAGGGATAAGATAATATGTATCTTCCTAGATTTTGAAAATTTAGAAACTATGGACTCAATGATGGATGAATCCAGTTCTGGAGATCATGAAATATCTATACTAGATCCAGTGGAGGGAGAACAGCTCAGGACACAACTGCTGAAGAAGGAACTGAGTCATGAATTAGGCACACGTATGAGTGTCCTCTATTGGTAGGGAATATTTTCAGACTTGAACTGTACTAAACACTTAATTTCTACAAGATGAATGATATAATTTGTGGGCTTTAATATTTTTATGAAAAATTATTAATAGAAAATATACTCATCTTGTTTAAATTTGGGGCCCTTTTTGAATTGATGCAATTAGTGAGGAATGCAGAATTGTGAATTGTTCATTGTATAACCTGTTTGAATACAGTAGGTTAGACAACACAGGTGTAAAGCAGAATAAAAAGAAAGAAAATAAACAAAATTTAATGTAACTTTGCAGTTAACTTAATGGATGCCTTAATAAGACTCATTAGAAATTTTATTGTACAATAGCAGACAAACATTCTTTGCAAGCCAGAACTGCCCAACTCATCACTGATCCCAGACAATCGTGTAAGAACTATGTACCTTGAGAAGTAATTACATAGAGGGAGATGAAGGACTTTCTGATAACCTACTGTGAAGAGCAGGGACCAGATATATATCTAGTTTCCAATGGGTTTGACTTTTCAGCCTAACTGCTTAAAATACATACACACACACACAAACATACACACATTCACACACACAGCCCTGGGGAAGGCAAGTAGGGAAACACTCTTCTAACCACCTGTGATATTGTAATTTGTAATAAGTAATATATATTGAATCTTCATCCTAGTCCAAGCTCCTGGCACAGAGCTCCTAAATGATCAGAGAGATAAAGCATCTTTCGTTGTGTTAATAAAGTGACTTTTGAAATGCACCTAAGGATGCATTTAAGGATGGGGGCTGGTTCCCAGAAGAACCAACCATGTGACTTGAGGGATGGAACTTTCAGTGCCACCACCTCTGACCTCCAGGGAGGGAAGGGGGCTACAAGTTGAATCAATACCCGATGGCCAATGAGTTACATCAGTCATGCCTATGTAATGAAACCTCCATAAAAACCCGAAAGGATGGGGATTGCAGAGCTGCCTGGTGAACACGTGGATGTGCTGGAAGAGTGGCAAACTCAGACATCATAGAAGTTCTTCATCCTTTCGCCTCATCTTGTCCTCTGAATCTCTTCTATCTGGCTATTCCTGAGTTATATCCTTTTATAGTAAACCAGTAATCTGGTAAGTAAAATGTTTCTCTGATTTTTGTGAGTTACTCCAGCAGATTAATCGAACCCAAGGAGGGAGTTGTTGGAGGCTCCAATCAATAGCCAGTAGGTCAGAAGCACAGGAGCAACCTGTACTTGCAATTGGCATCTGAAGTTGCAGGGAGAGGCACTCTTGTAGGACTGAACCCTTAACCTATAAGATTTGACACTATCTCCAGGTAGATAGTGTCTGAGAATTGCTTGCTGGTGAGGAAGTAAAACCACCACACAAGTCAGAATTGGTATCAGAATTGTACACCACAACTCAGTTCTTTCATAAAGGAAATAATACCAGTCTAACCAGGTCAATTCCATGCCACCAACAGAACTACACTTACAGTTGGATAGGCTTAGAGTACAAGTAAAAGTCAAGTGTAACTATATGGCTTCCACTAATACTTTCTTCTCAGAACATAAGAAAAAAATTTATTGCAAGGAGTAGGTTTACATGATTGCAGCCCCTAATCATGTAAACCTACTCCTTGCAATGAATTTATGTATATATATATATATATATATATATATACATACTATAATTATCCTCAATTATACATAATCATCCTTTCAAGTCCTATAACCATAAAGTAGTAGAATTTTGGTATAAGGTAAGAAAGAGGCCCCACTTAGAATTTAAGCTAAAGTCATGAGCTCCAGCCCAATTTTCCAGAGAGTTCTGCACTGAGGTAACCGGCTTTCATCTAATAATAAAGCAATACTATATTCGTCATTTACAGCTCTCCTTTATACCTCTTTCAGGAAACTCTGTGATGAGGGTAAATTGGCCAAGGCAGAATCTTGGAATTTCTGAATCTAGTCTCTATTCCATAATGTCATCTTAATATATAACGTCATCCATCAAAATCTCACTCAAATCTGAATGAACAAACACACAAACTCACATGTGCACACATACACTACTACACATTGCTTCAGCCCACCTACGAGTTTACCTGGAGAAACATCAGACAGCTCCCAGCACACAGACAACTTCCGCCCTGAAGCAGTGTGTCTCTGAAATTCTCTGCCTGGAAGCCTCATTCACTGCCATGGGAGCTTGCTCAGTCCTGGGCTAAGCAGCCTGTGGTACGTGGGATTTAAGGCCCTCAATAGCACCTTTCAATCAGGAAGGGATAAATATCAGAGAATAGGCATCCCAGATTTCCCATTTCAATGTGAAAAAGTTCTCGACATGGAAATTCTTCCACATTTCCTCAGAGGGTATAGAGTCAGGAATAGTTCTCGGACTTGAGTTTATTATATGGATGAAATAAGGTCCCACCCCCTTCAACAGTCCATTAGGATATCTCCTTGTTTTGCTGTTATAAATATTTTTCTCAAAAGAATGCATTTATGAAGTATCTGTTAGGGGCTGATGGAAGCCTTGCATCCCATGGCAAGAGAGAGTAGTAAGATTCAGGATGGATAGGAATTATGTCTCTTTTGCCAAGCATGGAAAGAGCAATTTTGGAAGAGGAAATGGGAAAAAAAGAACACACAATATTTCAGGATTCTTTTCAGGCAACAGAGAAGAAAATATAAGAAAACCAAGGTTTCAACAGAAGAAAAATAGCACTAACAGACATGTAATGGAAAGAACTACAAGAAATTAGTCTCCCAATATGCCAAGCTAGGAGTTAGAAGACAATGTTCAAGTATTAGATTCATCAGTTACTGGATATTTTATGTTAATAAAATGACATAATATTCCTGAGTCTCAGATTTTCATCTACAAAATGGAGACAATAATATTCAACTTATAGGACTGTGGTGATGACTAAAAGAAATAATTTATGTAAAAATGATATAAACTTTAAAAACGTATGCAAATGTTAGAAATTATTATTATAATCGATCCATCTTTAGACGTGCAAGAAAAAATCATTTTTTTTAATGGACATAATGCAAAAAGACTAAATAAAGTCCTAAACCCCCATGTTTAATTAACCTAGCCTTTCTAAGAGCAGGCATGCTACAGCATTATTACCAGCAAGTCTGCTCTATCAATGCCATTGTTTGGTTATCAGTTTGTCTATTCAACTTGGCAGTGAACTTTTATATTTACACAATACATATCAAAACCTGTGCTAGCTAAGAGGTTGTAGAGAACACAAAGATAAAAGTGCAGAATGAACTGAACGTGAAACAGAAAACAATCTAGTTCAACAAAGAAACAGTAATATTTGGCCTTTATCTGGAAAAGATTTCATGTCTAAAGGGTCTTTTTCCTTAAATAAAATGCAACAGTATTTTATGTTTCCTTTTATTGGACATTACATACTGGTAGAAAATAAGTCAAAGATGTGATGTGGGTAGAAAGGAAACACCTAAAATTAAGCAGAACAACAACAGCAAAGCAACAACAAAACAATTGGATTAATTCCCTTTTTAGGGGCCTAAGAATGTACCTCGTTGCCCAGAGAATCCTCCTCATTTCCTATTAAAGGTGATGAGTACTTTGGTGGGCTATCTGGTCTAATTTTAGAACTATCATATCAAATGATAACCATTAATAACTACTAATATTACACATCGTGAAAATGAAGGTCAAATACTACAGTTTGGATGTTAAATAAGGTTCAGAATATAACCAGCTTTTAACAGGGCAAATTTTGCTCATCTTACAATAAATTTACTCTAAAAATGTGCTCCTAAACCACACAACCAGCCATACTTTCTTTTCCAGTGTTTAGTAATGGTGACTGTCCTGTCATCATCATGGAACTGAGCAGGACCCTGTGGGGCTCCTGGGCACAAAGCTTTTCTTTGTCCCCTGTTTCTTATTCGTAGGAAATAGGCTTCATTCAGCCTCTATGACCTTCCCTGAGTTCCATAGGGCCAGTTCAAACAGTTGCTAATCAGGGAAGGGAGGGGATGTAGAGACAAAGGAAGAGCAGTCAAGAAACAATAGTGCAGCCTTAGGGCAGGGTCCTAGTTCCCCCTCAATGAATATATATAACAATATCTTTGAACTGTTTTGCAGATACTAAAACCCCCACCAGGTGAAAGAAATTAACTGTATGTCACCCACAAGTACACAGACCCCAGACTGGTTGGAACCAGAAGGTTGATGATGCTGACTCCCAATTACCTCACCACCAACCAATCAGAAGAATGTCCATGAGCTGATCATGCCTTCCTCTTTGAACCATTCCAATAAAACTCCTCCAGGTCAGGACACAGTTTTGAGGGCATTAGCCTTCTGTGGCCCCCTTTGCCACAGCAGAATAAAGAGTAAAGCTATTCTCTTCTACTCCACACATAACTCTGTCTCCGAGATTCAATTTGGAACCCGTGTACAGAGGCTGAATTTCGGCATCAATCACTGAGTTTCTTTTCTAACATTCAACATCATGAGGCTCAGTACATTACAGTCTATCATTATAAAGTCAGTCCTGCAATGATTGCCTTCTCCTTCATCCCCAAAAATCAGGTAGAGAATTTTCCAAAAGAAGTCAAAACTTTTACTAATAATAAAATTTTCTAATGCTCGTATTATGCACACACAATCAAAGAAGAAACCTAGAGTTTTCCTATGAAAAAGTCCCTCTCCAGAAGATTGCACCTGTGAGAAGATAATTTTTGAATGTCATTAATACTACAGTGTTCTGGGCTATCCTATAGTCTTACCCTTTCATCAGCCTTTTGCTGATTGTTGGAAAGACTGCTGACTCCGCCCCCTAATCAACCATTTGGTATTTGTAATTCTCCCCTTAATAACAATAATGTGTTTGTGGATTGTGGTTGTCAATGTCCCTGATTAGAATGCAAAGGAAACAGAGGGACATGATCTTAAGTCACTGTTTGCCTTAACAGCTACGTGTAAACTGCTGTACCAGTTTAGGAACTCAGGCTTCACTAAACCAGGACATCCCAATTTTGGTGGAATGAGCAAATGGGATCTGGAGGAGAAGATCCTAGTTCAATAGGCATAGTTGTGAGATCTGGGTGATCAAAGAACTTTGGACTGTTACAGATATGAGCACTACTGGAGGGGAAGATGCGAAGAGGGAAAGGGAGCTGAAAATATACTACCTCACTGCTGTGTTCAGATTACCCTTGAATCTAACTGTACCCACCACCATCTGATATAAGCAACTTTCTGAAGCTCAAATATGATTAAATATTGTCTCTGAAAAAGTTTTCAGTAATTGTGAGCAAAAACACTTCTCCCTCAGCGAAGCTTTACAACACTTATTGTCTTCACCAGTTTTGAGAATGAGTAGTGGGAGGTTGTGGGAGGGGTAATGGAAGCCATTCAGGGGTCCATGTGTCTGGCTCAGAGGGGAAGCCAGGTTTTGCTGAAGTAACACTCCTCTTTCATAGATGAGTCAAGTTCACACAAAGGGTAAGTGGCAAGCCCAGGACCCTGGCTGCTGAAATCTGTGGCCAGAGGTCTTTTTCAGGCACCACATTATCCTTACAGGTTTGGATACTCATCCCAACATTGGTCTCCATGCAAATCCCAGCTAAGGTGGAAATGGAGAAAAGAGAAATCTGCCAATGACTTCTACACACATGACAGTGCATAACTGAAGACTGACTTAGAAATTACCCAAGTGTCTCCAGCTATTTCTAAACATCGTTGTTTGTTTTAGATTCACAATACTGAAATGAAAATAGTTGTAATAAGCTTGGAGACTGCTTAGTACCACCTGCCTCATAAATCAGTATAAAAGGGGAAACCTGGGTTAAACCATCTTCCTAAGGAGCAAACAGGTTCTAACAGCTTCAATCCTTCTCAGTGTAGTAACTTCTCTTTTAGGAAAGGTCATAGCCTTGATGAAAAATGGAATTATACAGCCAGAAGAAACCATGATAAAGCAATTAATTTACCCCCCACACCAGAAAGGAGTTCATCCTAGATGGGATTATCTATCACCTTTCATCCATGTCTTTTCTAAAAAAGAGCCTCATAAAATGAGCTCAAAGAGGTTCTTTTATATGACAGCACTTTCACAAGTACTATGGCATTGCACAGATGTAAGGGATTATCATTCTTTAAGGATAAAGAGAGTTCAAAATAGCCAGCAGGAAAAAAATACAATGTTTCTTTCACATTTTATTCTAGCACTTCTTTCTCATGACTACCCTAAATGTCTCCTTACTCTAATGAATCTATTTTCCCCTCAAGTTTTGTATAAATATTAATAGAAAACAAAATCATAGGATGTTAGATTTGAAAAATATATCTCCTAATTCATCCCTCTGATTTCATAAATGAGGATACTAAGAACAGTTAGGGCCATAAACATAAATGTCTATAAAGGCTATACAGGTAACATAAATAAGAAAATCAGTTGAGTAAGAAAAGTTTTGGGGCCTGAGAAAACAACAGCGCAAGCAGCATGATGAATAGTAACCAACACACAGGCTCAGTGGAAGAGGCAGTGGAGGTGGGGGACTGTGGAAACTTGGAGAGTGCCAGCCCATCTGAAGGCAGAGGGTCCCCAATTGTGACCACATGAGAATACAAGCCCTTTGCTAGCTGAAGTAACAAAAAAGCTAAAATCCAAATTTCTGCATGAAAATTTGCTGATTTTAAAATTGTTGCATTAACTTTTAAACACGGGGGAAAAAAATCCACAAAAAAATCAATCAAATAGCTGCAGGCCTATTCCGTTCTCCACCCTGCTAGTTCATGCCCTCTGGACTCTGTCACATTTCTAATAGTCTCTGCTTCATTTTCTGTTTAAGAGCCTAAGGAAGAACAGCTTATGACCACTCAGTGGTCATTCCTACCCATTCAGTGGCCTGAGCGGTGGGAGCCACTGCCCAAGTCTTCTCCGAGACGGGCTGGGCTCCTGTTCAGCCGGAAATGATGAATAGGCTGCGAGGGCACCTGTGCCTTCAGGCCGGTCTGCCACCGCAGGTTGAGGAGTCGTAAATTCGAGAGTGGGAGCAGTTCATATGCCCTGAATTTCCTCCAGGGCCAACACTTTTTCAGGAGCAACCTGCTCACCCTTTTCCATCTCTTCAGGGTCTCTGTAGACGTAGAAAAGGGGCGACCTCCCGCAAGTGCTCACGGGAGATGGAGCCGCGCAGGCGTCGAACTTCCCGGCCGGCCTCCAGCACGTCACATCCGCTGAGGGACGTCCCTTCCCATGCGCGGGATGGCAATGTCCACACCGCGCAGAGGAGAGTCTGGTTTACCCAGAGTGATGGTAGGCAGGTTAACATAACCTGTGAAAGGCTGGTGGTCGGCCCTGGGATCAGTAACCACCGGAAGTTGGTCGGGGCTCTTGGGAGGCTGCCTGGAGCTGGTTAGTGAAGGTTTTGGGAGTGGAGCGCCAGCAATAGGAGCAGCTCCAGAGGCAGCACAGACTTCAGCACAGCTGAATTCCTGGAGCATATGGCATGACACCAGCCAGGCTTTCAGTAGCAGTAATGGCACCAGCCTGCAGCAAGAGCTTCTCCCAGGTCCTCTGAAGCTTTATGATGTAGATGCTATCACTTTTCCTTTTGTAAATGAACTGTTCCATTTGGAAGTCAAGATTGGTGCCACCCAAGTGGGTTCCTGCTGCAGAGACTGTGAGGACAGCCTCCTCCTTTATCCGCGGGACATGAAGGGCTCTGGACGTTGTGAATGTTTCCCTGTTATGACCAGAACCCAGGGCAATGCCATTTGGACCCGTCTCTGGGTAGCTCAGAAAGGCTGCCACCTTGAGAACTAAATTCCATCCTTTGTGTTCACAATATGACGGATCAGCACATATGCACTTGGACATTTGTATTAGTCTTACAGAAATGTGAGTGTGTGTTTCAGTTGAGCCTTACATTCCTCTAAATTTAACTTAGAATTGACCCTGGGAGTTTGCTCTTTGGAGGTCAGAGATTAAGATTTCAACAACATAATAGCAGCAAACAGACTCAAAAGGAAATTGTAACTGTGATGCTAATTTAGCTAAGATCATGAACATCAGAATCATCTGAGGTTATTCACATAAGAGGGTTACGTTTTAAATCACCTATCAGACCTCTCTTTCCTAGGCAGAGTACACCAATTAGGTTTCCTTTTCTTATCTGTTACCTTTGTGTTGTTTGGTTTATTCCCCAGTGATTTCTTTCAAGCTAGGGTTGTCAAAATCCATACTTGACAAAATGCTGGACTATTTGTTGCTAGCGCTAAGGAGTGACTACCAGGCACCTCTTCCTCCTAGGAAATGATATGCTTGCTTAAATCAAATATTGATGGGGAAAAAAAGCAAACATTAGCAGTGCATGTTTAGCCTGACACTGGATTGGGATAGAATTTGGCCTATTAAATGGACTTTGATGCTTTGTTCCCTACTGCAAAAGGGCTTCCACTCTCAGAAAACAGAAATTGGGGAAAACACACTCTCTGCATAGAAATAAAAACAATGCTCTAATATTAAAGGGAAAACACAATGATAGAAAAGTCAGGAAGGAGCTCAGCAAAGCTATTACCATGCTTATTGCCATTTGAAGGCACAATGATTGAAGTTATTGTCTTAATGTAAGATTACTAAATAATGCATCCCGTAAAGGAGAGACATTGTGTTGGCCATAAAACGTGTTTGCAACAGAATTCATACTTATTTAATGACACTTTAGAATCAGATGGTAATTAAAATGAAGTAGGAATTTTTAAAAGGCAGGAGAATTCAAACACACCAGTATATAAACTGAAACATTCTCTTTGTTTTGCAAGCACATAAAGAAGTAAATTTCACACAGGTTTTTTTTTTTTTTTTTTCTTTTTTGGTCCACTGGGAACAGCACAATTTTGACTCCTTGGTATTTCCACTTCTAATTGCTAGGAGGGTTCATTATCAGCTGTCTAAAGTGCGATACATCAACCTTGCAGAGCTGAATTACAAAAGACGTTCACACATCTGATGGGCTGCTGTGCTAAATACATCTTAATTTGTGCTGCATCTGCTGTTTTCTAATTTGTTTGTCATGCTGTGAATGCTGCAGACTTTGTTAGAGCAGCTTCCTGATTTTTTTTCTTTAAAAACGCATCAATTCTTCATTAAAAAAAAATGGCTGTCTTCCATCATTGTTCATCTGTTTCTTGGAATGCCATAAACTCAATTCTGTTATGCACATTCATGTATGAAAAAATCCCGTGCATTTGAATATATATTATATTAGAATAAATGCACATGTATTTGCATGTGCATCAAGCCAAGTATTCAGTTTAATCACATAAAGCAAAACAAACTTTTTTCAGCCATTACTGGATGCACAAAGTGACAAACGCTCCAATCTCAGAATTCTGGCATGGATAAAAGTACTTCAAGTCGCTGGGATCCGCTGTGCAGAAGATGGGCATAAGGGTGGTGCTCTCAGTTCAGACCCAGTTAAGCAGCAGTTTAAGTGGTAAACAAGCATATGCAATCCAGCATGATCTGGAATACACCAGTCTCACAACAGGGAAGTTTAAGTTTGAGTTGGGAAAGAAAACAAATACCACCATCCCAGGCCCATGCCTCCCTCAATCTTTTCCCAAATAACAGTGTCAAAGATGAAGACAGAGCCTACTTCCTGGGCATGTGACCTGTGCTGTCACTTAAGTCTCATACTTAGAAGAGCTGAGTTGGGTTTAATACTCTGCTGTTTCTGTTTAGAAATTTTTAATAATTTATGAACAAGGGGCCCTGCATCTTCATTTCGCACTACACCCCGCAAATCATATAACTGGTCTTAGATGCGGCATGCATTTTAGGAATGCTGATGGAACAGCTGATGGATTTACTCTGTAGTATGTATTTCAAGCTTTTAGTCCTTTTATCTTTACAATCACAAAAATGTACACCTTGAAATGAAAAATAAAGGAAGGATAAAAGGAAGAAAGTGGAGAGAGAGGGAAGCAAGAAGGGAGGAAAAAGCAAACAGTATTTTTTTTTGTATTCATATAGTTCTTTGGGGCATGAGGGATGGAAGGCAGCCATTCCGAGGTATTATTTATTATTTCTAAGCACCGAGCTTCTTTGAATGAAACTGATTAAAGGAAAATGCCTTCCACTATAGATTTTGGAATCACCAGCCGAAGTGGCACTCAAAGTCAGTCCGCAATCTTAAAAAAAAAAAATTAAGCTAAATACAATTCAATTTTTTGGATAATTTACCACCACCCCTTTCCCTTACACACACACACACACGTAAAAAATCAGGGAATACAGAGGACTTGGAAATATCGGAGTGTCTGGAGCCCTTTCCCTCCTGCAGGCTGCTTTTTGGGAGTGAGGCTGTGAACTGGGCTGCACTGAGAGGCTGGCACGGAGGCTGGCATTCTTTGTGTATGCGCCTGGCGATAGGGATGCAGTTCAGTGCCCTGGATTCCGCCGGCTGTACAGCCTTCCGAGAGGGAGACGTGGACCCCACTTACATAATGCCAGTCAGCCTTCCGTGTCAAGTTTTCCCAAGAACATGTAGAAACGATTACCGAGGCAGGCATTATGACGGGTGGCGCCACAGACCAATCAGGGCTTCCGTAAAGGAGTATGTTGAATCAATAACATACTGTTCAACCAGGGCTGAGAAACACACCTCATAAAGTAACAGCATTTGTAAAGGTTAATCAATTCAGCTAATTGTAAACGCTCTCAATTGTCAGTCCCTAAGCAGTCCCTTCTCTTTGTAGCTAGTAATTCACTGTGGGATGTAGCAGCTCTAAAACAGGAAGCAGAGAGAGAGAGGGGAAAGCAGTCAAATTTCTCATTACTCTCCCCATGTTGTGCTCTGCCAGTGTCTGTAAATGTCAATACGTTTACCACAGGGATGTAGCCTTTTTTCCCTACGAGCAATAGTTGCCTCTTTCATTACACACAAAACAAAGTAAAGAGCCTAATTATCTCGGTCTAGGCAGATGGAAAGGATATCAGGATATTGATCTTTGGGGCAATACCTTAAGGCAATGCATATGACTAATAAGCTGGGCAGTTAAAGGGATAGTCTTTCATTGACAACTGTAAGAAAAACACATCTTATTCACTGCTCAGAATTGACTCAGAAAAAGAAAGAAAATCCTTCTGAGAACAAACCATTGTGGAGGGTTTTTTAAATGAGTGTCTGCTGAGATTTGAGAAGTTGAAACAAAGCATGTCAGGCAGAAACAATGAGGTAATTCTACACTGAAATATCAGACTCTGGCAGTGAAAGCAAACCAATGACTTTCTTGGAACCAGACAACTCCTTTCTCTGAGGCCTGATGATCAGAGTAACCCTTATTTCCAGGCCACTAATAAGGGTTCTACTGGGGACACAGAATGCAGTTTGTGTTAACAATGCTAGAAAAGTTCTAGAAAATGGTGATACACGACAAATGATAAATTGTCCTTAAAAAAGTCAATCTCTTTGTAAGATCTCACATACAGTCTTACTGTTCTTTACTTTGTATGTGTATATAGTATTACATTTCAGAAAGTCTTGTTTCCCTGCAGTTATAGAGATTAATCTTCTACCTTTAAAAAATATAGGAAGATACAGTTATTTTCAAGACTATTTACATAAGTGAAGAAAAGAAGATGAGGAAAACAATTTCAAATGTTTTGATGCACAGTAATATTTATAGCAATGTGAGATATAACTAACATTCACCCATTTATTACACTTTAGAACCCAGTGATATATATAATTTCCCATACTGAAACATGAACTGCTGAAACATGCAGTTTACCTTTATTTCATCTTCAACTTAGTAAAATATAAATTCTTTTTCCTTAGAAGTAAGTCTGTGAGGGTTTCACAAAATTTGGAAAAGTACAAAAAATCACAATACATGTATAATATAAATCACAAAACTTCAACAATTTGACAAAAGAACATCCTCATCTTTTATGTGTTTCAGTTCAGTGTTATTAATCAGAGACTTTGTAAAATTCTAGTTAAATACACGCGAGGCCTTGTGTTCCCGTGAAACCGTTTGATATTTCAGATACACTGGGTAGTTCAGTCAGACAAACCAAGTGACTAAGTCAAAACGTACCACCATGTTGCCCTGAACAGCATCAAAAATAAGCTGGAGAAGACATGGAAAACAAGCTGTTGGCAGCTGGCACATATCAAGATATTTTATCCCCCAAATATGTGGGACAATGCTAGATCTGTGTAGGGTGGTAGCCTGTTTAATGTCAAATCACCTGGTGCATCGTAACAATAATGGTGTATGGTGGTCAGAAAACAAAATCTGTGTGCTTCTCTAGGGTGAACAGAACCATTGGTTTACGAAAAGAATTCTGTTCTTCATGAAAACAATTTCATTCACCCATGAGTCCAATTTAAAACATGCCATGTTTACCTTTGAAAAATGAGAAATTAAAGAGTCAGGAATGTCCAGAAGTTACCTTACTGGCAAGTGAGGAAAGACCTCTTCAACAATAAACTCTCTCCCACCAGCCTCTCTCTTCCTCTCTTCCCTTCCTCTCTCTCCCTTGTTTTTTCTCTCTCTTCTGCTCCCCTTTTTTCTAAAATATACTCCTTTCATCTAACAATACCATTTTCCCATAGTTTCAGGAGAAATTTCCTGACATCTCTGAAAATGCTGAGCATCGAAAATGAAATCCTCTATATGCAATTTTTCACCTTAAAGGAATTGAAATACCTGTTAGATTTTCAAGAACTGCAGCTTCAGGCAAGCAGTGAGCAAAATTATCCAAACAAACCCCGACCCAGGACCTGATTGTCTCATTTCATTTACTGATTGTTCCTGAGCATTTGATACCTTCATCCTTATATATATTCATTTGCAGCCTCACCCTTTTAGACATAATGTAATTTTCTTTCCAGAGGATAAATTTTTATATCAGTTTAATAATTTCTTGAACTTTTACTGGAGTGTTGCTCAACTCACTTCTAAATTAAAGCACTTATTAGAAAACTTTGAAGCACTCTCACAATTTTAAATCACTGTGCACATAGCAATTTAAAATTATGGGAGCAGTTTTATAAGCACTTGAATTTGGAGGTGATCTGAAAATGTGCAATATAGAGTAATTTAAAATTATTAGAGTACTTCACATTTTTTATAAGCTCTTCAGCTGGGAAGTGATCGGGTTCTAACATCTGAGCTTATGCAGTGCAAAATGAAGTACTCCTCAGCCTGAGAAGATTCACTCTATTAAATCAACCTACTTTAATAATTTTAAAGTGCTGTACAGTGAGCATGCTCGGATCTCCAAACTCACTTTTATATGAAAAATATTTTTCGCTTCCAACCTACAAAAGCCACTTATGTGATACAGCAGCAATTTACCCTTTCAAGTTTAGACATCAAACTGCCCTCTCACTTTTAGAGTAGTTTTCCCTTGGTAAAAACAAACACCGGAATATTTTAAATATTTGTCCTTTTCCATGAAAACAAGGAAAAGCATTATGCTCTGAAAATTCAACAACCTAGTTGTATTTGAAAACATTTCCATTGTAAAGTCAACTTTAGCATAATTGTGTTTGGGGATATCATGCTTTTACACCCAAAACAATGACAGACAAATATCTTGAGAGGGTTTTTAAGCATAAACTCACTGAAACATATGTATGATTCTTCACAATAGGACAGCTGTCTTGCAACCTCAGAAAAATCATATAGACGCTACTATGTCTTCTGAAGAACACTGCTGACTTGAATGAAAGCTTGCGGTTCCAATAACATTCCCCTAGCCTACCCTTGAGTTCAAAGAAAGGACAACATAGCAGAAGCCTGATACGTGCTACACTAAATGTATATTTGGCAAACACAGCCCTCAGACCGCTCAGATCGGTTTTTGTGATTGCTTTGTTCTTGTGAAATCTTACTTATACTCCCTACAGCAAAATTAAAATATATAATTCTGGTCTGGATTAATTACTTCTATTAACAAGCAAGATTATTAACCAGCTGAAAGAGATTCTAATACCATAGTAAATAATTCTATTTCTGGTATGTTTAAATGTAGTTACTAAGAGACAAGAGACTGTTGATATTTGTATCAGGGATGAATAATTTAAATCTTATTTTGGTAGTTTTCTCACCCCATTTAAACATAATTCCAAATCAAATAAATAGGCAGACATCTATGAAACCATTTTGAAAGCTAAAAAAAAAAAAAAAAAAATTGTTTTCTCTTCACTGTCAAGTGCTGTGAGGTTGCCTTTTTCCCCTCCCCTTCCCTTCCTTCCCCTTCTCGCTTCTCCCTTCCCCTCCCTCCCTCTTCCTCTATCTTTCTCCCTGACCTCCCAAAGATCCTATTCATCTGAATTCTAACTGCAATCACACTGGATCTCCTGGAAGGTAATCACTTAGTACCTCCTTGTTCTTTGACAATCATTTGAATTTTAGCCTATATGCGAATTGATTCAACTGCTGTGTTTTTAAGCCACAAGTGAACTAGAGTGGTTCCCAATAGCAATTTGCCACCGGTGGAAAGTATGCTTTAAGTTTGTTATGGCTTATCAGAGAATAAGGCTACAAAACATACATGTAGTACTCTTTTTAAATGTCCTTCTGACTTGTTACAAAAACTTCCAGAGCCACTTCGTCTTACACGTTTGATGCTGCCTAAAAACAAAAGATGAAAGTCTAGGGGGCAGGAGTCGGGGTGGGGCTGGTCATAATGTCTTTTAAAAGTCCTCTCTCTTGGAATGAGCTCTTTCAGTGAGAGATATGTTAAGGTCACCCTTAACTCAAAGAAGTAGACTTATTTTGAGGGGTTTTGCAATGACTTTTTAAACTTCATTTCAGAGGCCAAGCAATGAACAGTAAAAGATAAAATTGAAAAATATGTCCTGATAGCCCTTTATAGCGATTCTGGAGAATGGGTTATAACCCAGTTATAAACTCACTGAAATCAGGGCACACGTACTGCCCAAACTCTCTGAATCTGCCCACGGAGAAATACATGGATGCAACAAGCAACCAGTGCTTCAGTGATGATGACAATCACGAACTGAGTGGATTTTTCATTTTAAAATATCTGTGTGTATACTGAAATCAGAGGTATTACCTCTATGAAAATATTTTGGAATTTAGCTTATGAAATAAGTTCTCTTATAACTAGTATATTGAAAAACTTCAGAAGTTATACAATACCTGCTTCTATACCAAAGCATTTTCAATTCTATGAGATTTGAATTTGTCTTTATATTATGTTCAAATTGCCTTGGTTTTCATGTTATTTCCAACCAAAATAGTTCTGGAAGAAAACTAAAAGAAAGCTGCCTGACAATACAAATATGTAGTATTTGTATTTAGATGGTTTATAGGCATTCAATAGGATCAACTATTTGGCTATAGTATCATAAGAGTACCCAAGAATTATAGTATCATAATTTCTATCCAAGAAATTCAGTGGTGATAATGCAAAATCCTCTATGAATTCTTATCTGCAAACTAAAATTGTCCTTCAAGAAGCTAAAAAATCTAAATAAGTAATCATTAACCAGAAGTTAGAAAGGGATGATGAGTTAGTGTGTGCCTGAATTGAAGGAGAAATTTGGGTATAAACAGTAGAAGAAATCACAAGGGCATATCTAAGGACTTTTCAATGTTGGAGACAGAGAAAATAGTTAAAGGAAACTCCAAGCGTGTTTTCTGTAATATGTAGGTTGACAGGAGGTCTCTTAACAAAATTTTGTTACAATGAATAGGTGAAAAGTAAGTCAGGCAATTATGACACAATGAATTTGAAAATCAATGTGGATATTTCAAACTAAGTGGCTATTAGATAGAAAGCAAAAATGTACTTGTAAGACTAATATCAAGGAAGGAATTTAGATTAAAATATAATACTCATACACACTTGGACTATGCAAACATAATAAAACGTGACACACCTGGGACATTTGTCAAGGGTTGTGCTCCAGATCTGTCATTGTATTTTACTGTAGTAATCACTGCTTTTAGGATCCTGATATAAAAGGCAAGAGAAGTAATATTGGATGATGCCAATCTATGAGCCTCCTATATACAACATTGAGTTTAGGGGAGAAACCAGGGAGATAATATCTAAAAACCTTTGCACATACGCTGTAAAGACCAGTGTGAATGAACTTTTAAGATAAAAATGTTTAATTCCTTTGCATTTTCCTGCAGCAGTACTTAAGCCCATTCACATGAGTGTATTTAATGTTATTTTATCTGAGGGAATGCTAAATAAACAAAAATTTCATTAACACTGTGGTCATTTTAAGTGAATCTTTGCCTAATATGAAGTGCCCTTTAATTCCTAGCGCCTACTGCACGAGTTAATCCATTTAAGGGAGAGAACATGTTTTGTCAGATTGTGTGAGTCTGACAATTTTTTGAACCAAACTAAGCCTTTTGAGAATTGAATTCCATTTGCTTCAGGGGAAAAAAAAAAAAGTGACTTTCTGGTTCAAAGGAAAAATGCTTAGAAGCCATATTTGAAAGGCTCATAAGAGGTCTTACACATCAAATAGCTCTTAGAAAACAACATTTTGATGAGTTAAGTGTAAATTAATTAGAAACATACAGATTGCTTTTCCCTGGCTATCCACATTGGTTTCAAAATTGAAGAACGAGTGTTTGACAAAATATGGCTGGAGTCTTCATGACCCAAAAGCATGGTAAAGTATTTCAAGATGTTTCCATGAATCAAAGTTACTTATTTTCTTGCAGTCATCTTTCCAAATATCTAATGAGTTCTTACTAAAAAAAAAAAACAGTGGGACTCATGCAGGTACTCCATATCTAAAAGGGGATTTTTCCCTGAAAAGAAGCTGATTAAGCCATTATAAATGAATTTAAGCCTTGTAGTGCCTCTGAAAATGAAAATATAAGTGAAATAAGCATTAAGACAGGCTCACTGCAAACCTATCCTATATCAAGAATTAGAGCAGGAGACCATTTATGTATGGAATTTCTGAGGTGCTGAGACTGCAGACAGGAATAGCATTTCTATGATGCTCCCTGGATAATACTGGATTATAGGAATTTGGTTCAGGTAATCTGGTTATATGTCCATTAAGTGCTTATATCCAATTAACAGAGAACTACAACTTGTCAAAGAAATTAAACAAATGAACAACTGTGAAAATGTATGCTGAAAGTAGTTCCCTAGTACTGGCAGTACTAATTTTCTCAATAAAGAAAGTACTTGAAAATGTTATCATTAGCAAATATTTATTATAAATCAGTTGGTTATATGGTGCTGAAAATTAATGCTATCAGAATTCCCAGAGTAAATATCTTTAAACCTACCACTAAGGAAAAGAAAGAAAAGAATGGAAAAAGAAAGAAAAAAAAGAGGATTAAAAAGTATAAAATACTACCTTTTTTGTTTTTTGCTAAGTGATTCAGGTTTTTCTTAATTATTTTTCCAATTGGCTAAAATAAAATTAGGATGTCCCTTTTAAAGTTGAGCACACAGAGGGAAAGCACCAATCCCATCCAGGGAGAGAAGTAACCAATCTCTGCTAAATTTCCTGCCCTAATATGAGGACTAGGTGGTTCATATTTTTCATTCACTATACTGAGGTTGTTTTTTGTTTTTTTTTTTTCCTCTCCCAGGGACCTTAGATATTTAGAACTTTTGCCCAATGATAATAAACTTTGAAAAATTGTGAAGTTGGTTTTATATAAAAATTATATAGAAATTACACTACAGTTTCACATAATTGATAAGACTGCTCAAGAAGAGATCACTAAGATAGCTAAATTATTTGGGATAAGTTAATTCCCCGGAGCCGCTTGGATAGACAAGCCTCCAAAAGATTTTTTAAGTATATTTTTGAAGTTAATTTTGGAGTACCCTTTCTTCCAGTTAACATGTTAGCTGAATTCCAGGGGAGGCTTGGCAGCTCAGATATATTTAAGATGTAATATCAGTTTTATATTGAGTCAGCATTTTCACAGATCTATTCTCTTGGCATTTAATTGCTCTAAAATTACAATTCTGGGAGATTTGGAAGAGAAAACTAACAATGGATGAATGTATATTTTCCTAGGTCCTACAAGCTATGTACAATATGTTCACATGGATATATTCCATCATACAGTCTTGCCTCTGAAAAACGAATTCAGTGTTACATAGCCAGATATTTTTTTAAGAAATATTTGTTGATGATGATTGGCTCCTCCACAGGACATATATAAGGAAGCTCGCCATTTGTGACCCAAATTCAATAGTGCATTGGACTAAAAAGCTTCATTCTTCTTCTCATCCTAAATTGCCCCTTTCTTTTGCTAAAATATTTCCTTTGCTCTTAAATAACACATTGAAGTTATACTGACTCTCCAAACATTAAGGTAAAAGTTTAATATCACCAGTTTCCAATTTGCTAACTAGTTATCTTTTAAGCATTTAATATTAAGTAGATATTTACAATTCAGAACAAGCTCTTCTGTAGCAGTCCATAAAATGCATCACATATTTGCCATATAGTACTGGGCTAACTAGTTCAGCCAGGCATACACATGTGGATATCATAGCTCCTGTCAGAAAATCCACCCTGTCCTCTAGCTATGGCTACAAGATCAATCTCTGCTTGGTGGTACCTGGAACAAGTCCGGTAGGAAGAAGAAGGCAAGGTGGACACTTATGGGCAACAAAAATATGGTAATTCTCCGTAACTACTTAAGAGCTGGATTTCCTCTTAGTCCTTATTTTCCAAATGATGCCCTGCCATACAGAAGTATCCTAGGATTTGTTTAAACACGTTCTTTCATAAAAGCTTTTCGTGGCTAATGAAGTTGAAGAAGTGTTGGATTAAACACAGTGAAGCAGGGTTCTGTCCTCTGGGATTTTTAGGATTTTTAACGTGGGACATCCTCTGTGAATCTCTAAGTGGGGACCATAGTGTGCAGGGTTCCCTTGACTTATGAGATTTCAGAACCTCTGATCAGCTCTACAGGGCCCTAGGTCTCTCTGAAACAGCAAGTAGGAAATGTTCTGGTTATTCCTTGCTTAAGCATCCTCAGCTGGCAGTAGCGGGGACACGAGGAGCCCCCTCCACAGAGACCTGGGTCGAGTCTTCCATATGGGGTCTCTGCTATCTCTTTGTGTATGTAAACCATTCATAAATTGGGAACTGACAAGATCCTCCTTTATTGGGCAAAATAATTTATAAAAATATGTCAGCACCTCCTAACGTGATGGTACCAAAAAAAAAAAAAGTATGTGGGAAAAAACGATTACACAATCTGGCCAATACAGTTCTGTTTGCTTAAAAGTAGGATTAGATCCATTACAGAGAATACCATCAGTTGTGCAGTAGGTACATATTAATTTATTGCAAATATATAGCAGCTACCTAGGGACCTGATTAAAACATAACAAAGCAATCTACCTTTCAAGACTAACCCTGTTTAAAGAAAAGAAAAATATTTGAATAAAAAGGAAAAATAAAAGAAACCTGATATATAATCTATCTTTGTATTCATCAGGTGCTTTACATATTTCATACTAGACTTTACAGACTGTGCAACATGGTCACAGAGTGAAATGCTCAGTCGCTGGTTTGCACCAACCAGGAATGTGGCAGGGACCCACATACAAGAAGCCCACAAACTCAATTATTTCTGCAGAGCGGTGCCATTACTGCAGTTCATAGGTGTGATTTTTTTTTCTGCCAAAAAGTCAATGATGATAAAATCCATCCATTGCTTCACTGTAACTCTTGAGGCAGCATGAGCTGTGTGTTACATCAGTGTGGATGAAGAGGAGGCAAGTTTGGGCATTTTGCAGATTATGTAGACCAGAGGAATGCAGATTGCCACCTGAGAAGATAGCATTTACAGATAGAGGGCTGAAGTATTTTTGCATTTGCTATAACAATTCTGTTATAAAAAAGCAACTGTTCCCACACAGATCAAAATGATTCACAAAGAACCTAAAGAGATTGCAGAATGAGGACTATGATGATGAACCTTCAAACAGGACCAGGAAATAGACACTTCCCATAGAAAATCCAGTTCTGCCAGTTCTTTCATAAGGAGAGAATGTGAGTATAATCTAAATTAGTGGTTCTCAAACTTTTGAGTCTCAAGAACACCTCACGTCTTAAAAATTAAGAGGATAAAAGACTTCAAGAACGTGGGGTTGTACTTACTGATGTTTATTGCATTAGAAATTTAAAGTAAGATATTTTTTCAGATATATGTATAAATTTAGTGAGAAGAGTGACATTACACTTTGCAGCTCATGGCGCTGAACAGAAGACAGGTAGATCCTCCCATCTGCTTCTACATCCAAACCCCTACAATGTCATTAGGCGTTTGGAAGATGCTATTGTCCACTCCCAGAGAAGGAGCGAAAAGGCAAACCAGGACTTAGTACTATTATGAGAAACGTTAGACCTTGCAGATATCTTGAAAGAGTGACAAGGACCCAGAGGAGTGCCCGAACTGTACTTTGAAAAACAAGGAGCTGAAAAAAACTTTGTGTGTCCAATATATTTACAGATATTTACATATATCCACATACTGTATATAGACTTCTCGGGTTAACTACTTACTAACCTGTAGGTAGATCATTTTATAGCATAAGTTCAAACATCCTTCACTGTTTCAGCTGTATAAAGCCTGCAATACATATTGCAAACCAGAATGGCAATGAAGATAAATAGGTCACATACTAAATGGAGACTTAACAAGATGCATTCTGGACTGTACTAAATATTATATTTTCACATGAGGTATTACTGTGTCCTAATAGTGAGGTAGATGGAGTGAGCATTATTCCATTTTGTAGAGGAGAAAAGTACACAGACAGGGGGTAAGTGACTTATCCAAGTACCATAACTAATCTGTGACAGAGCTGGGACTGGATCCAGCCCAGTGCTGCTTTGGGCGTATTACTAGGCCAACATATGTTGCCAAAACACATGGTTGAAAAGTGAAAATTATTGCTGGAGTGATGTGTTGCCTGATCTGTTTCTTTATAATTCTTCACTTACTCTGCCAGATAGCTATTTTGGTAGATATGTGGTTGGTGCTTTGATATTATTTTGCTAAATGTTCTAATATTTTGAAAATGCATAATTACTCCCTCTGGCCTTAATTTTCCTTACATGTAAAGTCTGGATCAAAATACAATGAATGTTCCAGCAACAACAATGTCTTAATAACTAATAGAAAAAGGCATATCAGAATTTACAATTTAAAAAAAAAGAAAATGTTCCCTCAAATTGAGCAAACATGTAAGGGCACTTTTTGTTTGCTCCATGATGGCGGATGGTACCAGAATTTTTTGGAAGCCAGGGGCTGGGGAAGCTTGACATCCTGCAACATTATGGAGAATATTGCAAAATCAAGTCTTGTCCCATGTCCCCATACAAGTTTGAAATGTCACATAGGTAAAAACCTTGTTTAGAATTTTGTGAACCTAGATACCAGTCGTGTTTTACATATAAAAGCAAATTATTTATGCAGAGTTTTAGTATGCAATGATTTTTCCAAAAATACAGCTCCCGTGTAAAGTAAAGGACAACTGCACTTTGTTCTGTCTGCAAGTTTACTAAGAATGGCCCACCAATTCAGAAAATTGTGTTGTGGTACTGGTGTTGTCATGGCAGTCCACGTGCACAGCTGTCATAGTCATAGTGATTCTACATGTGGGTGTGAGGATCCCACTACTTCAACAGATCTTCGGGTATAAAGATACATATGCATTTACATATATATTAAAATATTTGACTATAAATTGCTTTCCACAATTTCTCCTTTCTATTGTAATTAAGATGTTTTATCAATATTTTAATGGGGTGTGTGGATAGCTTATATTATGTATGCTTTTCACTGCAGGATAGTAAAAAGGCATTCCTCAATTTTTTTTTTTTTTTTTTAACAGAGTCTTGTGTCTGGTAAGATCAAGAACCACTGGGTTAATTTCCCTCAGACATTCCAATTTTTTTCCTGTCTGCAAAATTTAGTTTTAGAGTCGGTATGAATAGATACTTCTAAAAATTCCATCCTTCCTGGAAAATTATTTATGGTTACTCTCTCTGTGTTAAAACAGCGTGAAAACAGCTTGTCGTGTTCCTGACCGGAAGGTTTGATGTTAGGGTTTTTTTCAGGGGAAGAAGAGAGGATGATACCTTGGATCAACTTCAAAAGTCATAAAATCTATACTTGGTTACCTACTTTAGGCAGCGTCAAGCTCCTCCACGTGGGTCAAAAACCCAGGACCCTCTCCACCACCACTGCTAACACCACAACCAAGTACAAACATACTTGAGAAAAGACAAGGTCTCTCTGCTTTACCTACCAACATAAAGAGAAAAGATGTAGATAAAACCACTATTAATTAAATGAGGGAAGCCACAGCTTCTACTTATACTAGAACATTCTCCTGAATATTATCCCTTGAAATGCATGCCATTGGTTCAAAAGGGAGTATTCTTTTAAAAAAATGAATGATCTTCATTTATAATTAAATATTAAATATTGAAAACAGTTTCAGTGACAAATGTGTGCCATTTACCAAAATTAGATAAAGGTAATTGAGAGTTTTAAAATCCCAATGAAGTTTTGAAGAATGTATTCTACAGAACAAATAATTATCATGTTTATTCTGCTACCTGCATATGAAGTTTTTCCTTGGCTGCTTTCCTGAGCCAATTATGTTAAGATGTATTTTTCACGCTCTCTGCAGGCTGAGATATATATTTTGAAAATTGAAAATAAAATGACTTTTGTTAATCACATCATTTTCCCCTATGGAAGGCACTGCCGTTTTTACTAACTGTTTTTAAAAACTGCCCAAATCAATACAACTTTCATAGCTGGATACTGGACTGCCTGCTTATGTCAGGAGAATGTGTACAGTGCTGGAAATAGCACTTCCTTCTCCGGCTCTATTAGTTTTGCAGCAATGGTTCATTAACAGCGTACACCATTAATTTAGAGTAAGCCCTGCACTAATAATGACAATTGATTTCTTTGTTTAATTTCTCTATAACCAAATGGCACACTTTACTATGAACCCCAGTTTAAAGTCTCTTTGGGACTTTGGATTACATTGCATGTTTTTAAAAGGTTATGTTTGATAACCTAACCCACTTGATATTTTTATTTTTGCAACATTTAAAATATAAAAATACAGCTAATTGCACTATTACAATTTTACTTATTATGATTTATTAAAAGATTGATAAGCATTTTTAAAAATAAAAAGAATGCTTCCATACATAAATTTCCCTTTCAACTTGGGCTAACATCCATTTTATAATGAACTACAACGTATAGCGTATTTCGAGGTTCAAAAATACAATCTCCATCATTCCCTGTGGCCTAAAAGTAAAAATTTTAGTGTGCCAACAACTACTCCCTCTGAATACATTGACCCTGAGCTACTCAGACACTTTTTCTGCCATAACTTTCTCAGCTATAAAACAGATTGATATCTTGAAATACATGTTTTTAAAAAAATATATTAACGAAAACCTTCAATTGTCAACTAATACAACTGACTACATCTCTCAGTCTGATGTATAATAAATTCTTGTTTGCATAAATATAAATCCTGAGCGCAGAATCCCTGAATTCAAGCTCTGACTCTGTCACTTATAAACTGGGTCATCTTGCCATGTCATTTTATATTTCTGAGTGTCTATTTCTGCATGCATCAAAAGTGCTTAATAATATATATTCTACAATACTTCACTCCCATGGCATTTGTGAACATAAAATAAGAAACCTCAGATGTTTTTCAAATCACAATAATAAGATGATGAATAGAAGGAAAAAAATATATATATTTCAAAGATCATTATGTGCTTTCAGCTCTCTGGAATTCTGAATCCAACAGATGTATTTCTAAATAATCAACATAGTATAAACCTGAGTGGAATGTTGTAAACTAAGCAAAGTCACATCTATATGACTACCATAAACTGAAACAAGGATAAACTTCATGGGCCACCTGACTATAGTAAGTCCCAAATAATTCAATTTCATTCCTTCAGCTCCAGCCAAAGCAAGGACCTATGACAATAGGAATATAACATTAAATCTATTATTTTGTTAGAACTTCACCTCTTATTTTTAATGCCTAGAATAATTTGTTGGGGGTTGGAGGCTAAGGTAAGCTCTGTACCTATGAACATGATACAAACATTAGTCAAAATCATGGCTTTGATTATTATTCTATTTTTTTATTGAATTACAGTTTATTTTCACTGTTGAGCTAATTTCATGTGTAGAGCAAAGTGATTCAAATATATATATATTTACATACACATATATGTTCTTTTTTAGATTCTTTTCCATTATAGGTTATTGCAAGGTATTGAATATAGTTCCCTGTGCTATACAATAGGTCCTTGTTGTTTATTTATCTTATATATAGTAATGTGTATCTGTTAATCCCAAACTCCTAATTTATCCCTCATTCCCACCCCCCTTTCCACTTTAGTAATCATAAGTTTGTTTTCTATGTCCATGAGCCTATTTCTATTTTATAAATAAGTTCATTTGTATAATTTTAAAAATTTCACATATAAGTGATATCATATGACATTTGTCTTTGTCTGACTTACTTCACTTAGTATGATAATCTCTAGGTCCATCTGTGTTGCTGCAAAATGGCATTATTCCATTCTTTATGGCTGAGTAATATTCCAGTGTGTGTGTGTGTGTGTGTGTGTGTGTGTGTGTGTGTGTGTATCACATCTTCTTTATCCATTCATCTGTTGATGGACACTTAGGTTGCTTCCATATTCTGGCTATTATAAATAGTGCTGCTATGAACATTGGGGTGTGTGTATCTTTTCAAATTAGAGCTTTCATCTTTTCCAGATGTATGCCCAGGAGTGGGATTGCTGGATCATATGGTAATTAGTTTTAGATTTTTTAGGAAGGTCCATACTGTTTTCCACAGTGGCTGCATCAATTTACATTCCTACCAACAGTGTAGGGGGGTTCCCTTTTCTCCACACCTTCCCCAGCATTTATTATTTGTAGACTTTTTGATGATGGCCATTCTGACCAGTGTGAGGTGATACCTCATTGCTGTTCTGATTTGCATTTCTCTAATAATTAGCAATGTTGAGCATCTTTTCATTTTTTACAGGTAAATCGTAAACATGGATTTCTAGTCCCAACCTTACACTGAGCTCCAAACTAATTTTTTTCCTCTGTGCTATAAATCTCAAACTGTATATCAAAACCAAACACATCCACTTTGCACTTAAATGCAGTAGAGCTTTTGCTTACTTTTTCTGTATACTTCTTATTTTGTGCACATTTTCTATAAAAGCTCACATAAGGGCAAAGGTGAAATAAAATAATGAATTTATATATTTCACTAACTCTTAAGTGTCCAGGATGTAAGTACAAAGATGAACTCATCTAAAACTTTACCTATCTACTAAAAATCAAGATTTGACAAGGAAAGTATAACTGAAAATGTACATACAAACACCAGTTTATCACAAATTGTACAACCAATATAACCCTTGTATTTGAAACAGAGAAAATAAAATGAAAACTACTTTCTAATGACTGATGCAACATGTTTAACTGAAATCAACTCTACCCTCTGTTGAGAAAAAGCCCACTGAGAAACAGTTGTGCAGCACATTTGCAAAATCCAAATAGCACAACAAAAGACAATAGTTAGGAAATCCTGTAGTAAAGTGTGATGTGAATAATTAACAAACGAGAACTTCTTATTCCCTTCTAAGGGCAGCAAGAGATTAAATAATGACAACTGGGTAGTTCATTTTGAGTATAAAAAATGAACAGCTTAAATCAAATCCTCATGCTAACAGGTAACAAGTATAGTTCCTTGAGAAAAGAAGCAACATGTTCATAATAAGCAGTAAAAACAATTAGATTGGCACGTCTTCTAAGCAGCTGTGAATACTGTTAAGAAGGAGCTGGGGGGAGGGGGGACCTTCAAGATGGCAGAGGAGTAAGACATGGAGACCACCTTCCTCCCCAGAAATATATCAAAAATACACCTACATGTGGAACAACTCTTATAGAACAACTACTGATGGCTGGCAGAAGACCTCAGACTTCCCAAAAGGCAAGAAACTTCCCATGTGCCTGGGTAGGGCAAAAGAAAAAAGGAAAAACAGAGGCAAAAGAATACGGACCAGACCTGCACCAGTGGGAGGGAGCTGTGCAGGAGGAAAGGTTTCCACACACTAGGAATCCCCTGCACTGGTGGAGATGGGGGATGGGCAGGGGGGGGAAGCTTCAGAATCACGGAGGAGAGCGCAGCAACAAGGGTGCAGAGGGCAAAGCAGAGAGATTCCCACACAGAGGATCACTGCCAACCAGGACTCACCAGCCTGAGAGGCTTGTCTGCTCACCCACCACGGAGAGTGGAGACTGGGAGCTGAGGCTTGGGCTTCGGAGGTCAGATCCCAGGGAGAGCACTGGGGTTGGCTGCATGAACACAGCCTGAAGGGGGCTAGTGCACCAGAGCTAGCCGGGAGGGAGTCCAGGAAAAAGTCTGGAGCTGCCTAAGAGGCAAGAGACCATTGTTTCAGGGTACGAGAGGAGAGGGGATTCAGAGCATGGGCTAAATGAACTACAGAGATGGGCACGAGCCGCAGCTATCAGCACAGACACCAGAGGCGGGCATGAAACGCTAAGGGTGCTGCTGTAGCCACCAAGAAGCCTGTGTGCAAACACAGGTCACTATCCACACCTCCCCTCCCGAGGGCCTGTGCAGTCCGCCGCCGCAAGGGTCCCGTGATCCAGGACAACTTCCCCAGGAGAACACACGGCGCACCTCAGGTTGTTGCAGCATCACGCTGGCCCCTGCCGCTGCAGGCTCTCCCTGCATTTTGTACCCCTCCCTCCCCCCGGCCTGAGTAAGCCAGAGCCCCCTCATCAGTGGCTTCTTTAACCCCATCCTGTCTGGGTGGGAACAGACACCCTCAGGTGACCTACTTGCAGAGGCAGGGCCAAATCCAAAGCTGAACTCCAGGAGCTGTGCGAACAAAGAAGAGAAAGGGAACTCTCTCCGAGTAGCCTCAAGAGCAGCGGATTAAATCTCCACAATCAACGTGATGTACCCTGCATCTGTGGAATACATGGATACACAACAAATCATCCCAAAATTGAGGCGGTGGACTTGGGTAACAACTATAGACTTGGGGTTTGCTTTCTGCATGTAATTTGTTTCTGGTTTTATGTTTATCTTAGTTTAGTATTTAGAGCTTATTATCATTGGTAGATTTGTTTATTGATTTGGTTGCTCTCTTCCTTTCTGTTTTTTATATATATATATTTTTTTCCTTTTTCCCTTTTTGTCAGTGTGTATGTGTATGATGATTCTTTGTGTGATTTTGCCTGTATAGCTTTGTTCTCTCTGTCTTTTTTGTTTGTTTTTGGGTTTTTTATTTTTAGTATAGTTTTTAGCGCTTGTTATCACTGGAGGATTTGTTTATTAGTTTGGTTGTTCTCGTCTTTCTTTCTTTTTTTTCATTATTTATTTTTATTTTTAATAATATTTTTTATTGTAATACCTTTTTTTTTCTTTCATTCTTTTTTTTCTCCCTTTTCTTCTGAACTGTGTGGCTGACAGGGTCTTGGTGCTCCAGCCAGGTCTCAGGCATGAGCCTTTAAGTTGGGAGAGTTGAGTTCAGGACATTGGCCGATCAGAGACCTCCAGACCCCATGTAATATAAAAGGGCAAAAGCTCTCCCAGAGATCTCCATCTCAACATTAAGACCCAGTTCCACTCAATGACCAGCAAGCTACAGAGCTGGACACCCCATGCCAAACAACTAGCAGCACAGGAACACAACCCACCCATTAGCAGAGAGGCTCCCTAAAATCATAATAAGTTCACAGACACCTCAAAACACACCACCAGATACGGTCCTGCCCACCACAAAAACAAGATCCAGCCTCATCCACCAGAACACAGGCAACAGTCCCCTACACCATGAAGCCTACAACCCACTGAACCAACCTCACCCACAGGCACCAGACCCTTCCAACAGGAAGCCTACACAACCCACTGAACCAACACCAAAAACAACAGGAACTACGAACCAGAAGCCTGCAAAAAGGAGACCTCAAACACAGTAAGTTAAGCAAAATGACAAGACAGAGAAATACACAGCAAATGAAAGGAGCAAATTAAAAACCCACCAGACCAAACAAATGAAGAGGAAATAGGCAGTCTACCTGAAAAAGAATTCAGAGTAATGATAGAAAAGATGATCCAAAATCTTGGAAATAGAATGGAGAAAATACAAGAAATGTTTAACAAGGACTTGGAAGAACTAAAGAGCAAACAAACAATGATGAACAACACAATAAATGGAATTAAAAATTCTTCAGAAGCAATCAATAGAAGAATAACTGAGGCAGAAGAATGGATAAGTGACCTGGAAAATAAAATAGTGGAAATAACTACCACAGAGCAGAATAAAGAAAAAAGAATGAAAAGAATTGAGGACAGTCTCAGAGACCTCTGGGACAACATTAAATGCACCAACATTCAAATTATAGGGGTCCCAGAAGAAGAAGAGAAAAAGAAAGGGACTGAGAAAATATTTGAAGAGATTATATTTGAAAACTTCCCTAGTATGGGAAAGGAAATAGTCAATCATGTCCAGGAAGCGCAGAGAGTCCCATACAGAATCAATCCAAGGAGAAACATGCCAAAACAGATATTAATTAAACTATCAAATATTAAATACAAAGAAAAAAACAGTAAAAGCATCAAGGGAAAAGCAACACATAATATACAAGGGAATCCCCATAGGGTTAACAGCTGATCTCTCAGCAGCAACTCTCCAAGCTAGAAGGGTGTGGCAGGACATATTTAAAGTGATGAAAGGGAAAAACCCACAACCAAGATTACTCTACCCAGCAAGGATTTCATTCAGATTTGACAGAGAAATTAAAAACTTTACAAACAAGCCAAAGCTAAGAGAATTCAGCACCACCAAACCAGCTCTACAACAAATGCTAAAGGAACTTCTCTAGGCAGGAAACACAAGAGAAGGAAAAGACCTACAATAACAAACCCAAAACAATTAAGAAAATGGTAATAGGAACATACATATCGATAATTACCTTAAATATAAATGGATTAAATGCTCCAACCAAAAGACATAGACTGGCTGAATGGACACAAAAACAAGACCCATATATATGCTGTCTACAAGAGACCCACTTCAGACCTAGGGACACATACAGACTGAAAGTGAGGGGATAGAAAAAGATATTCCATGCAAATGGAAATCAAAAGAAAGCTGGAGGGCTTCCCTGGTGGTGCAGAGGTTGAGAGTCCACCTAACGATGCATGGGACATGGGTTCGTGCCCTGGTCCGGGAAGATCCCATGTGCCGCGGAGCAGCTGGGCCTGTGAGCCATGGCTGCTGACCCTGCGCATCCGGAGCCTGTGCTCCACAACGGGAGAGGCCACAATAGTGAGAGGCCCACGTACCGTAAAAAAAAAAAGAAAGCTGGAGTAGCAATTTTCATACCAGATAAAACAGACTTTAAAATAAAGACTATTACAAGAGACAAAGAAGGACACTACATAGTGATCAAGGGATTAATCCAATAAGATATAACAATTGTAAATATTTATGCACCCAACATAGAGAACCTCAATACATACGACAAATGCTAGGAGCCATAAAACGGGAAATCGACAGTAACACAATCATAGTAGGGGACTTTAACACCTCACTTTCACCAATAGACAGATCATCCAAAATGAAAATAAATAAGGAAACACAAGCTTTAAATGATACATTAAACAAGATGGACTTAACTGATATTTATAGAACATTCCATCCAAAAACAACAGAATACACTTTCTTCTCAAGTGCTCATGGAACATTCTCCAGGATACATCATATCTTGGGTCAGAAATCAAGCCTTGGTAAATTTAAGAAAATTGAAATCATATCAGGTATCTTTTCCAACCACAACACTATGAGACTAGATATAAATTACAGGAAAAAAATCTGTAAAAAATACAAACTCATGGAGGCTAAACAGTACACTACTAAATAATGAAGAGATCTCTGAGGAAATCAAACAATACCTAGAAACAAATGACAATGAAAACATGATGACCCAAAACCTATGGGATGCAGCAAAAGCAGTTCTAAGACAGAAATTTATAGCAATACAATCCTACCTCAAGAAACAAGAAACAACTCAAAAAAACAATCTAACCTTAAACCTAAAGCAATTAGAGAAAGAAGAACAAAAAAACCCAAAATTAGCAGAAGGAAAGAAATCAAAAAGATCAGATCAGAAATAAATGAAAAAGAAATAAAGGAAACGATAGCAAAGATCAATAAAACTAAAAGCTGGTTCTTTGAGAAGATAAACAAAATTGATAAACCATTAGCCAGACTCATCAAGAAAAAAAGGGAGAAGACTCAAAGCAACAGAAGTAGAAATGAAAAAGGAGAAGTAACAACTGACATGGCAGAAATACAAAGGTTCATGAGAGATTACTACAAGCAACTATATGCTAATAAAATGCACAACCTGGAAGAAATGGACATATTCTTAGAAAAGCACAACCTTCTGAGACTGAACCAGGAAGAAATAGAAAATATAAACAGACCAATCCAAGCACTGAAATTGAAACTATGATTAAAAATCTTCCAACGGGGCTTCCCCGGTGGCGCAGTGGTTGAGAGTCCAACTGCCGATGCAGAGGACACGGGTTCGTGCCCCGGTCTGGGAAGACCCCACGTGCCGCGGAGCGGCTGGACCTGTGAGCCATGGCCGCTGAGTCACCGCATCCGGAGCCTGTGCTCCACAAAGGGAGAGGCCACAACAGTGAGAGGCCCGTGTACAGCATAAAAAAAAAAGAATGAAAAGAAAATCTTCCAACAAACAAAGCCCAGGACCAGATGGCTTCACAGGAGAGTTCTATCAAACATTTAAAGAAGAGGTAACACCTATCCTTCTCAAATTCTTCCAAACTATAGCAGAGGTTGGAACAATTCCAAAGTCATTCTACAAGGCCACCATCACCCTGATACCATAACCAAACAAAGATGTCACAAAAAATAAAACTACAGGCCAATATCACTGATGAGCTTAGATACAAAATTCCTCAACAAAATACTAGCAAACAGAATCCAGCGGCACATTAAAAGGATCATACACCATGACCAAGTGGGGTTTATCCCAAGAATGCAAGGATTCTTCAATATACACAAGTCAATCAATGTTATACACCATATAAACAAATGGAAGGATAAAAAACATATGATCATCTCAATAGATGCAGAAAAAGCTTTCAACAAAATTCAACACCCATCTATGATAAAATCCCTCCAGAAAGTGGGCATAGAGGGAACTTACCTCAACATAATAAAGGCCATATATGACAAACCCACAGCCAACTCGTCCTCCATAATGATAAACTGAAATCATTTCCACTAAGATCAGGAACAAGACAAGGTTGCTCACTCTCACCACTATTCTTCAACATAGTTTTGGAAGTTTAGCCACAGCAATCAGAGAAGAAAAAGAAATAAAAGGAATCCAAATTGGAAAAGAAGAAGAAAAACTGTCACTGTTTGCAGATGACATGATACTGTACATAGAGAACTCTAAAGGTGTTACCAGAAAAATGCTAAAGTTAATCAATGAATTTGGTGAAGTAGCAGGATACAAAATTAATGCACAGAAATCTCTTGCATTCCTATACTCTAATGAAAAAATGATGAAATTCTGAAAGAGAAATTAAGGAAACACTCTCATTTACCATTGCAACAAGAAGAATAAAATACCTAGAAATAAATCTACCTAAGGAGACAAAAGACCTGTATGCAGAAAACTATAAGACACTGATGAAAGAAATTAAGGATGATACAAACGGATGGAGTGATATACCATGTTCCTGGATTGGAAAAATCAACATTGTGAAAATGACTCTACTACCCAAAGCAATCTACAGATACAATGCAATCCCTATCAAACTACCAACGGCATTTTTCACAGAACTAGAACAAAAAATTTCACAATGTGTATGGAAACACAAAAGACCCTGAATAGCCAAAGCAATCTTGGGAAAGAAAAACGGAGCTGGAGGAATCAGGCTCCCTGACTTCAGACTATACTACAAAGCTACAGTAATCAAGACAGTATGGTACTGGCACAAAAACAGAAATATAGATCAATGGAACAAGATAGAAAGCCCAGAGATAAACCCTCACACATATGGTCACCTTATCTTTGATAAAGGAGGCAAAGAATATACAATGGAGAAAAGACAGCCTCTTCAATAAGTGGTGCTGGGAAAACTGGACAGCTACATGTAAAAGAATGAAATTAGAACACTCCTTAACACGATGGATTATAGACCTAAATGTAAGGCCAGACACTATAAAACTCTTAGAGGAAAACATAGGCAGAACACTCTATGACACAAATCACAGCAAGATCCTTTTTGACCCATTTCCTAGAGAAATGGAAATAAAAACAAAAACGAACAAATAGGACCTAATGAAACTTAAAAGCTTTTGCATAGCAAATGAAACCATAAACAAGACAAAAAGAGAAACCTCAGAATGGGAGAAAATATTTGCAAATGAAGCAATGGACAAAGGATTAATCTCCAAAATTTACAAGCAGCTCATGCAGCTCAATATCAAGAAAACAAACAACCCAATCCGAAAATGGGCAGAAGACCTAAATAGACATTTCTCCAAAGAAGATATACAGATTGCCAACAAACACATGAAAGGGTGCTCAACATCACTAAGCATTAGAGAAATGCAAATCAAAACTACAATGAAGTACCACCTCACTACAGCAAGAATGGCCATCACCAAAAAATCTACAAACAATAACTGCTGGACAGGATGTGGAGAAAAGAGAATCCTCTTGCACTGTTGGTGGGAATGTAAATTGATACAGCCACTATGGAAAACAGTATGGAGGTTCCTTAAAAAACTAAAACTAGAACTACCATACGACCCAGCAATCCCACTAGTGGGTATATACCCTGAGAAAACCATAATTCAAAAAGAGTCATATATGACTGCAGCTCTATTTACAATATAGCTCAGCTCTATTGTAAATGCTCACTGCAGCTTTATTTACAATAGCCAGGACACGGAAGTAACCTAAGTATCCATCAACAGATAAAGAAGATGTGGCACATATATACAATGGAATATTACTCAGCCATAAAAGAAACGAAATTGAGTCATTTGTAGTGAGGTGTATGGACGTAGAGACTGTCATACAAAGTGAGGTATGTCAGAAAGAGAAAAACGCTGTATGCTAACACATATATATGGAATCTAAAAAAAAAAAACAACATTCTGAAGAACCTAAGAACAGGACAGGAATAAAGACTCAGATGTAGAGAATGGACTTGAGGACATGGGGAGGGGGAAGGGTAAGCTGGAACGAAATGAGAGAGTGGCATGGACATATATACACTATCAAGTGTAAAATAGCTAGTGGGAAGCAGCCACATAGCACAGGGGGATCAGCTCGGTGCTTTGTGACCACCTAGAGGGGTGGGACAGGGAGGGTGGGAGGGAGACACAAAAGGGAGGAGATACAGGGATATATGTGTATGTATAGCTGATTCAGTTTGTTATAAAGCAGAAACTAACACACCATTGTAAAGCAATTATACTTCAATAAAGATGTTAAAAAAAAAAAAAAGAAAGAGAACAGACAGCATCAATCTCCTATAGTGATCCAAATCCTGAATTAGAGTGGAGTAGAATGTCTTGTTATTTTTTTGATTTGTATATTACCTAACTTTAGAAATACTTAGATGAGATACTTAGAAATGAAAAAGGATAAGAAAATCAACAGACTTATCACTGGCATATCTTTGATGCCAAAAGTGAACTGAAAACTCTTCGGTTTTATCTGAGAAAGACAATTCTGCTCTATAATTGGTAAAACGTTTATAATTTATTTTCAAAAGTGCACATATCAGTGATAGACCATAATACAGGATAGCTAAAACCAAATATGAATCTATGAAAAAATACATAAATGTATTGCAATATAAAGGCCATAAGCAATATTCTGTTTCTTGGATTGGGTAGTGCTTACAAGGGTTTGCATTTTATAATTATTCACCTTGCTATGTGTTTACATTTTATAAACTTTTATATAAGTGGGTTGTATTTCACAACTTTTAAAAGATTTTTAAAATGTTACAAACTAAGAAACCACAAAACCTCAGTTGTAGCTACTCTGTGGCTATTTCTGCCCTCTCCCAAAATATACTTCAGTCAGTCAATCAAGCTGCCAGAAGCATTTGTTAAGAAAGTCTCTTGGCATCATGATAAGATAATCATGTAGACAAAATAGTGAATTTATATGTTTCACTAATTCTTAGTAAATGGCCTGCAGGCAGGTATGAAAATGAACTCATGCTAAAGTCTATTTCCCCCCCCCAAAAAAATCAAGACTTAACAAAGATAATATAATTTACAATGAATTATTGTGTATTCACAATAGGCAAGATCTAAATGTCCATCGACAGATGAATGGATAAAGAAGATGTGGTACATATATACAATGGAATACTACTCAGCCATAAAGGAGAATGAAATAATGCCATTGGCAGCAACATAGATGGTCCTAGAGATTATCATACTAAGTGAAGTAAGTCCATAAGAGAAAGACAAATATCATACGATATCACTTACATATGGAATCTAAAATATGACACAAATGAACTTATCTACAAAACAGAAAGAGTCTCACAGACACAGAGAACAGACTTGTGGTCATCAAGGGGGAGGGGTATGGGGGGAGGAAAGGATTGGGAGTTTGGGCTTCGCAGATGCAAACTAGTATACATAGAATAGATAGACAACAAGGTCTTACTATATAGCACAGGGAACTATATTCAATATCCCATGATAAATCATAATAGAAAAGAAAATGAAAAAGAATGTATATATGTATGTATAACTGAATCAATCTGCTGTATAGCAGAAATTAACACAACATTGTAAATCAACTATACTTGAATAAAATAAAATTTTTTTAAAAAATTAATTATTAATACGAGTTACCACAAACACAAAGATGTATACCCAGTATAACCCTCTTATTTGAAAGAGAGAAAATTGAAATGAAATCTAACTTACTAGTGACTACTATGACTTGCTTAACTCAATCAAAGCAGCCTCACCCTACACTAAAGGGAAGTCAGCTGTTGTTGGTCGCTGCACCTACATAGCATCTTACTTCTTTGCTTTTCAAATTCACATCTGGAAATGTTACTTCACACATGATCCAGATAAATACATTTGTAAATTTTTTCCTGGTTCTTATTCCCAGGTCACAGAGCACGAAAGCTGAGTATCCTCCAATCTGTGTACAAATATGAAACTGTAAACACATTCATGTGTCTGTATAGGGAAAAGAGAGGATGCTTACTGCACAAAAAGGGCAAACGTATTAAAAAGTTCTATGAAATCAAGCAATGTAAAAAATTTATTAATATATTGAATAGTTGTAAATATAGGAATGAAGATATAGCATCTAATATTGAGTCTAACAATGAAACACAGTGGGTTACATATAAGAGTTGGTAATACAGGTTTTAAAACCTTAGTCTATAAATAATCTTCTCTAACCCTACACTGAAAAAAAAGTCAAGGAAACAAGAGTGTTAATACACATACACACACACACATTCATTTGAATTGACAAGCTGTGGCAGCAGCTAAAATTTAGGAAGTAACCTAATTTCTTTTAGCCCATGAGTCCACAATCCTATGTTAATTTGATTGTCTGACATTCATAGCTACCAGATGGAAAACAAACATACAAAAAAAACATTGTGCAAGAGTTACAGACTTAGGCTGTTTGTGGATCATGCAGTTACTCACTTTGAATATTTTAAGATGTGATTGTCTCATGAATTCTTTTCATCTTTTTTACTCCTCTGTCTTATATCTTTAATTACAGAATCACAGAGAGATTATGGGATGCTGCAAGGCACTGGCTGAATCAGAAAAATACACATTTGCTTATTATGAATTTCCCCTATTTTCAGTAAAAAATACTCATAGGAAAAAAGTATGAAAACTGTACATTCAACTAAAAAAGTTTGACCCTGAAAACATATTTTATGAAGTTGGAGATAGATTTAAGAGGAAAATAAGTGTAGGTCAGCGTTTTTCTGTGTGAAGTGGATTATTAGCCAGGGGTGGTCAGAAACAGTCTAGTTACGACTTTTCAGCTAAGGAAGTCATTCTGATTTTTAAAATTTGTGTATTACAACTGAGCTCAATTACTTTTATTGTTAGGAATTATATTAGTGACGTTACAATAGCCACTATAACAGATAAACCCTAAAATCTCAGTAGCTTAACACAAATCTCAGTGGCTGAACACAAGTTTATTTTTTGCTCCTGTAAATTACAAACATTTTTCTTGTTCAAGGGTGTCTCTCTGCCAGAGGTAATTCAGGGACTCAACAATTCTACACCATGGAAGAAGCACATGAATCTCTGGCAGACAGCTAGCTGTCTCTTCCACAGAAACTTTCAACTTATCAGGAAAATTCAAATCATGAGTACTTAAACACCTAACTTCAGGAAACTCCTTCATCTAGGTCCTGAGATAGTCTAAAAGTGGAATCACTAGAAAATTCTAGTGTGGGAAACTCCATGCACAATAACTTGAAGAGTTTGGGAAGATCACAGTTCTGTAGTCAATGGAACATTCCAAGAAAAAAATGGTAAAATTAGGGCTTCCCTGGTGGCGCAGTGGTTGAGAGTCTGCCTGCCGATGCAGGGGACGCGGGTTCGTGCCCCGGTCTGGGAAGATCCCACATGCCATGGAGCGGTTGAGCCTGTGAGCCATGGCCGCTGAGCCTGCACGTCCGGAGCCTGTGCTCCGCAACGGGAGAGGCCGCGGCAGTGAGAGGCCCGCGTACCGCAAAAAAAAAAAAAAAAAAAAAAAATGGTAAAATTACATATAGCACACTCAAAAGGACAAATGTTAAACACCATTCTCATAGATCAAAAGGAATGCTGATAGATTTTTAAATGTTAGATAAATTATGCTATAAATATGTCAATATACCTGAAAGATATTCTACAATACCCTTAAGGAATCATCTACTCTATCTGGTGATGTTTGCATTTTAACCCATAAAAATTAAAAGCTCAACTAAATCGAATGGAGGATGGCTTTAACAGAAAGAGGGACATTTTTCTGGATTCTCTACTAACGTGGCAGCAAAGGTCTGAAGATGAAGCTGTCATCACTATTTCTCCTTGCTTGTTCTCAAGGATTAGGCAATGTACTGTCTAGTCTGTATCTGTCATCCTATATTCCTTAGAAATATACTGGCTTATTGGTCATTATGTATCCTTTTGTCATAAAACATTTCACCATGACCTTAACTGTTTTGTAGAATCTGAGTAATTCAGATATATGACTGCACATTTATGAGACCCAATTGGTACTGTCATTGTCAAAGGTGTAGAGTTAAACCATGATACTTCAATGCTGATGGGGTAGGAGATTTCTTCCACAAGGGACTAGAGATCTCTGAAGATGAACATCTCTAAATTAGAAACAAAGATCACAGTGATAGGCTGACTGTTTCCCCAGTGGTGTCATGGTGACAGATAGATCCTGAAGTTGAGAAATACAGTAAGTCCCCTACATACAAACCAGTTCTGTTCCGAGGGCACATTCATAAGTCCAATTCGTTCGTAAGTCCAACAAAGTTAGCCTAGGTACCCAAATAACACAATTGGCTACATAGTACTGTACTGTATTAGGTTTATGATACTTCTCACACAAATAATACATAAAAAAACAAACATAAAAAATAAAGAAAACATTTTTAATCTTACAGTACAGTACCTTCAAAAGTGCAGTGGTACAGTACAACAGCTGGTATACAGGGGCTGGCATCGAGTGAACAGGCAAGAAGAGTTACTGACTGGAGGAGGGAGAGGAGGTGGGAGATGGTAGAGCTGAAGGATCATCAGTAATAGGAGACGGAGGGCAAGCTGCAGTTTCACTCATGCCTGATGTTGATGGCACAGGTTCTTGTTCCTTGCTGGATTCAATTCTATCTACACTCTTGAAAAAACAATCCAGTGATGTCTGGGTAGTAGCTCTTTTCTTCTTATCATAGATGACATGCTAGCACTGGATTGCATTCTGAATGGCTGCTGCAATCTTCGTGCACTGTTCTACGTTCCGGTCCTGTGCCTCAAAAACTAACAGTGCCTCCTCAAACAAAGTAAATCCCCTTGCCATTTCCTGCGTTGCGAATCTCTTCAGTTCTTTAGATACTTCTTCATCTTGTCTCTTTGTCCTTTCTGTGAGCCTCCAATTCCATCAGGTCTTCATTAGTAAGCTCCTCATGTTGCATAGCAAGGAGTTCAATGAAGTCGTCCTCTTGCAGATCTAGCTCCATCTTCTCCCTGAGGGACACTAAGTTGCTGAAAACCTCTTTGGACTCCTCATCCACCTTCTCAAATCCACAAAAATCGTGAACAAACTCTGGGCAAAGGTTCTTCCAAACCCCATTCATGGTGACGGCCATAACCTTACGCCAAGCAAAGTCAATGTTTTTTATAGCCTTGTAAATGTTACAGTCTTTCCAAAGTTGTCGCAAGGTTGTTCCTGATTCGTCACTTGCCTTTACTGCCTGACAAAAAGTGTGACGTAAAAAATATTTCTTAAAAGTCGCTGTTACTCCCTGGTCCACAGGTTGGATGAGTGACTTAGTATTTGGCGGCAGATGTACTACTTTGACGTTAGGATGAAAGTTGTCCACAAATGGGGGGTGGCCGGGAGCATTGTAGAGCAGCAAAAGAATGTTGAATGGGAAGTCCTTCTCCAAGCAATATTTCTCTACCTCCAAGATAAAGTGGTGGAAAAACCAGTTCTGGAAAATGGCCTATGTAACACAGGCTTTGGGGTTACTCTTCCACACAACAGGAAGGGAGCACTTGGCTATGTTTTTAAGGGCTCTTGGGTTCTCTGAATGATAAACTGAGAGGCTTCAGCTTCATATAGCCAGAAGCATTGCCACCAAACAACATTTAGCCTATCCTTTGCTGCTTTATAGCCTGGCATCAACTTTTCCTGGCACCCTCTTCTAGTACAGTCCTATCTAATCCACGTTAAAAGTCTGCTCGGGTAAATACGCGCCTTCATCAATAATTTCTCGAAGTGTTTCACGAAATTCCTGGGCATCTGCACTCGCTGCCTTGCCACTTACTTTTACGTTGTGAAGGTTGGCTCTAGCCTTGAACCGATGAAACCAGCCATGGCTGGCATTAAAAGATGCGCCCTCTGATTCTTCACCGTGTTTCTTCTTCAAGTCTTCATAAAGGCTTTTAGCTTTCTCTCAAATCAGCATTAAGCTGAGTGGCACTCGACGCTGATGCTGATCCTGCATCCACACACTGAGAAGTTTCTCCATCTCCTCCATCACTTTCCCACATTTCTTCGATATTATTGTCAATATGATTGGCACAGCAGACTTCACATATTCCATGATCTTGTCCTTGTTCTTTATAATCGTGCCAATGGTTAAACGATTCATGTTATAAGAACAAGTGACATCTACTATCTTTTCGCTTCACTCCACTCTGTCAATTATTTTTGCTTTTGTTTCCATCGTTATCGCTTGGTGCTTCTTAGTAGTACCAGCTACATCACCACTGCTTTTGTGCTTGCTTCCAGATATCCTAGGCTTGAAACAAAGATACTGTACTACTGTACAATATATGGTACTGTACAGTAAAGTACACAAAAGCACAACCACTTGTAGAGGATGTATGCACGTGACAATGTACGCCAGGCACGTGAACTAATTTATGTGATTGGACATGCAAACGCACATTCGCATCTTTGAAAGTTCGCACCTTGAAGGTTCGTATGTAGGGGACTTACTGTAACGGTGAAATAGCAATCAAAATGTATTCCTCTGAGGAAGGAAGCATTCATCCATAACAGAACTCCGATGATGCTGCAAATATCAAAAATCTTCAGATTCCACCATAATATCAATCTGTCTTCATTATACGTTTCCAGGACACCAAGTTATCACAAATTTTACAGAAGAAATGCTAGCACATGTTAGAGTTGACAGTTGCTTTCCAGTTACTGCGAGAAAAATTAATTCATATGTTTAGTTAAACTCACTGCAATTATTCACCATTTCATTTATTTAAAAACTGTTTATCCAGTGTCAACTATGAGCCAGACAGTGCTTGGTCCTAGAGAGATAACATTTAAAAACAAACAAAAGCTCCAAAATAATACCTTGCCCTTCATGAAATTGATATCCTAAATGAGGAGAGAGTTGAACAAATATTCCCATAAATATAGAAAGCAAACCAATAGAAGTCGTAGAAAAGAAAATACACAGAACTATGAGAACACAGTACTCTGGAAGTCAGGGAAGAACTTCTTGAGGCAGTTGGTTTCAACATGAAAATGCAAGAATTTGTCAGAGTGACAAATTCTGGACTATGACTGGAACATAGCAAATAAGACATACAGTGATGTTAAATCGAATGAAATTATATTATCTGACAGAAGGCTGATCACGCAAAGCCTTATAAGCCACTTAGGTATTTCCATTTTTACATTGAAAGCAATGGGCAGAGACTTACTTCACTGGATTTGTTTTTTACCAAAATCACCCAGGTGGAGGAGGCAAAGACTGGAATGGATGTAGGGAAGACACATGGGAAGCTACTGCCTTCATCCTAACAGGTTTTCCCAGTTTTCAAGCCAACTCAACTGAATTATGCAAGGGAAAACAAAGAACTTATTTACAGAAACAAAAAAGAACTGAATTTCACATGCCATAAATTTTCCTAATGCTATTAGACAGCACAACACTATACACATAGCTTCTAGTAAAATAAATGATGTTGATATTCCCATATATATTGAACACTACCTGTACACAGGGATATGCCTACAATCTCTTTGGTGGGTATGCTTTAGGTTAAAGAAAATAAGTCCCCCATTCCACTGCTTCCCCATCCTTTCTGCTTATTCCCAAGATGAAATCTTAATAAAAATTATTTTGTGCCACTTGGTTTATGTCTTTTTTCCCCTTAACTTTGAAATCCTCCTAGCAAGTAAGCATCTGAAAAAGGTCATGACATAACACAGGATGTCACCTGAAAGTGAACCACCAACCATCTGTGAACCGGAAATTTTATCTCCATTGGCAAATTCCCCTTTTTGTGAACACCTTGTCTACTTCACAAATAAAGTTTTGTGAAAAATATTGACCAGCACCTAGTTTGTCCCCATTTCTGTGGATTACTAAATTTCAGAGTTTAAAAGGATACTCTGACTTTCTATAATTGTGAGGTTAGATGGTATCAGCAGTCTTACATTGTCAGATCTTATGTTAAACATTTGTGTGAAAATTAAACATGATTTAAATTCTAGTTTCTAAGATTTATTTCTCTCTACTACTATTATACAAAACCACTATTAATATGCTGTGAAATAAGACATCTACAGCATCACTAGTCAAAGCCTTTAAGTGGTAATCCTTGTGAATCCTTTCTTGTAATAGCTGAACATTTGCTGTACAAAACCAATGAAATTCACACATGCTGCTATGGAGTAGTAGAGTGATTATTACGGCATTTTCCCCCCAAAGTACCTTAGGCTTTAGATGATTAGAGAACAGTCTTATGTTTTAAACTTCCTGCCAACAATGTGGCTTTTTAGTTGAATTGGATTGAGGACAAATTGTAGTATAATATATGTTGACAGTTTAATAACATGGGTTACTATCCTTGGTGTACTTTATGATGTAATACATCCTTAGAAGTGTCTCCAGAGAATTGTGCTATGATTTTCGAGGCACAGAAAATTCAGTAAGCTAAAACAGTCTGAGTAAGATTTCTGCCTTCTGTATACTTTGGACATTTTCCTAAAAAATACATAGGTGCTACCCTTCTAAAATATTTTTCTGACATGACTTTTCTGTTTTTCTTCTCAAGCTGTAGATTTTAAGATTGAAATGGTACAATTCTTATTAAATATATGTTAAAAATATAAAACTCTCTTTCTATATATAATAAACAATCTTTTTCAGGTCTCAGAGGTAAAGTTCCTTTTCTATAAAAAGCTGTAATTGTGGTTTTTAAAAATCTCATTAAATATTTAGATCTTTTAGAGCACAAGTGTTTTCTGTTGAGGTTTAAACACATTTAGGCTAATTATTTCTAATGTTTTGACCATTGTACAAATACTTGTATTAAATAGCTAACAGCATAAAACAAAATAGCAAGTCTTATGTGCAGAATTCATATAATTATTCCTGGATTTTCTTTTCATCAGAATATTTCTGGGTGAGACAAAAATGGCAATTCAATGTATTTTTTAAGTGATATAACACATTATTATTAAATGAATGCAATTCTAAGTACAGATGTTACTTTATATAGCCTTAGTCCATCTTTGTTTGCATTTATATGACAAGAAAATATTCAACTTCTCAAACACATTAAACCCACTGTGATTCCAGGATGGACAATTGTGTGGTACTTTAGGGATTTACAGAAGGGAAGACACACTATAATTGTCTAAAAGAAATATTCTCCCAATACCATCTTATAAGAAAAGAGACTCAGTCATTTTATCATCTACCCGTAAGTGAAAAAGGAGTTCAAGAAAATCTATAGTGACTATAAATCACTATATTCCACAGCTATCATCCTTTATTCAGTCTTCTCTAAAAAGCTCAATAATATGGGAAGACAGAAAAGCATAAAGCAAGCTTCCTGACCCAAAGATAATATAGTCATTTTTATTAAGTACTGTGTAAAATATGTGATATATATTATTTCCTTATGGCTCCAAGCAACCCTGGAGGACACCTTCCTTATTATTATGTTTATTTTACAAATGAGGGAAGAGGGGCCAGAAAGGCCAGTGGTTCACCTAAGATCTTAGAAAAAACAGGTGGTGGAGCTAGGATTCCAACCTCAGCATTCAGACTTCAGAACCTGGAACACACTGCCTTCCCCACTGGTCAGGCAATTGAGTTAGATGTTTTTTTTATGTTTATGTGGGTATTTTAATAAAAAAACAATATAAAGTCAACATAGAGAATACTAAATGAATGTAGGTTTTATTTATTATTTGTTTGAGGACTAAGAAACTCATCCACTTGGGAAATCTGTTTTGAAATTCCTTCATCTCAGAGTGCTCACCCAGGAAAGAGCCACGTCCACTTCCCCAAGCACTCAAGATTATGGCTCTTGAAAATCGCAGGCTACTTAAATTATCTCGTTGTCATCCTGTGGCAACTCAGAGCCAAACTGTCTACGTGTTCAAAGCAAACACATATAAAATAATCACACAAGGTTTTGCGAAGCCCCTGAAAGCTGAGAGAAGGTGATCTGAAAAACAAATGGGAGTGAGACTCAAACCAGGGAAGAAAAGGTTAATATGCCCTTGAATTCTGGCTCACATTGAACTTTTTGTTCCAGTGTCTTTGTTGCTTTTCCTAATTTTTTGGCCTGGAGCCTGTATGCTTTCTACCTCCCAGGGGTTCCGCTGAGCAGGCCTGGTTGGAAGAGATCCCAGCAGAGAGCAGAGGTCTGAGGATTATTGAAGTGGTTTTCTTTTTAATCACTTGTAAAAATAGAGACAAAGCTAATCACCAGCCATGTGATTTGCTCCGAGTCATGGGACCTCTAAATTCCCTGAAGAAAGCCAGAATCAGTGCTTTCCCAACAGTGTTGCATTTTGAGCTTCTCTGGAGTTTGAGAACCATATTGCCCTTAGAAGGAGAGGGAGGCAGAGAAAAAAATGTGACTTGAACCCATGAATAAAGTGGGGAACAGAGTTAAACTATCATGCTTGATACAGAGTGCATGCCTATGTGTCTCTACTCCTTTCCACTACTTGAAAAATTTACTTTCACTTTATTTCCCAGTTGATGAAGCTGAACATAATCTCTACGCCTTCCTCTCATAGCTCTCTGATTTTTCTTCTGTGGGGTCTGCAATCAAAAAGCACTCCTTAAAAGCTAAATTAGAAACAGAAGATGAAGAGACCGAGATAAATCTGACTGCATTGGTCCTTACTGAAATTTGATTAACTTAGCATTTCAATAAACACTCTTTAGGCAATTGCAG